>NW_016909492.1:16608-71043 GCF_001483705.2 Eufriesea mexicana | reverse complement strand
TACACCCAATTCTGTTTTTACACGAACTTCTTTTACACGATTTTGATGTAACACGAATTAGGAAAAAAATTTAATTCTCTTTTTACACGACTTATTTTGATTTAACACGATCGATCCAAATTTTTGGCCTAGCCAAAACACAAACACAACGATTAATTACCGAATTCGTTCTTAAATCCACTGAAACATCGGCACCACAGGAGGCTAGTCCTAATTTTGTTCAAGAGATTACAGAAAGAATTTCACCAATGGAGCACGAAGACGATAACCAAGACATTTCTAGCGATAGCAGTAATATTGCAGTCTTACGCAAACGTATGCGTTTATTGTCAGAAAGTGACAACGAATAAAATCTTTTTACGTGTAACTCATATTATCTTGCCTAATTTTTGTCTTCATGAATTAGTGACATGTTTTTTTCCTTTTCAAATGGTAATTTACTTTGTATGATACATGTGCAATCTTTATGAAATAAAATGTTTAAGATCCTAACATGAAAACTCATGGTTTATTGTATTATTTTTGCTGATTTCTTGGGAGTGGAACCAATCTTCTATTTTTCCATAGATGCAATATAATTTTTTACACGAATTTTTTTTATACGTATTCTTCGGGAATGTATCTATCGTGTAAAAACAGAATTAGGTGTATCTCGATAGAAATTTACAGTTTATTGCTTACATATATTTTTACTTGCTATTATTTTAATTTCTCATTATTTCAGGTTTTTAATATTATCCTTTTCCAAAATTAAAACATGGAAATCATACGATTGATGACGACTGGACGTAAATATCGAACAAAAATCTCGAAAATTTTACGAGTCGATCCATTTTCAAAGTGACGATTCAAATTGTATTTTTAATCGTTAATTCCGATTAATAATTTAATTTCTGTTAATCCTTAACCTCTTTGGCACGATGCACCACTATAGTGGCTTTCCGAACGAGGAGCTATTATAGTGGCTCACTCTAGTGGCTCAATAGCTCACTGTTTGAATCAAATGATCGTTTCCATATGTTTCGTTTCACACCTTTCTTTGCCTTCGCAAGATTTTGTAACAGTGTTGACACTATGTAGACTGAACATAGTCTCTGTTTTTGATACGTCAGTGTCAGGTATGCAGTGCTATGTCATTTACGGAGAAACAGTCCCGCGCAATATTCAGCCGTGCCTAAGAGGTTAATTGCAGTTACATCTAAAGTAGGAATCTAATCGTTAATCGTTGATCAAATTTTTACTCGATACTGATAGGTCATCAGACCGACCTAAGTCTGGGTAGCTTTTGCTTCATTATGAATTATTTCTACAATTTTATTTAAAATTCCAGTTTTATGGTATATTTGAGTCAATATCTTTTGGTATCTTACAATATTAAACTACGAATTTTAATGTTTAGTGATGAAATATCTAAAGTTTATATGATTTGTCTTACTTCCGATTAATCGTAACATGCCACAACATTTCGCACAAAAATAAATCATGTATCTGTGGATTGTGGGAATGTTTAGCTTTTAAGCTGGTGTGAATGAGAGGTGATGCGTGGTGACGAGTGAATGTGGATGGATGGCAAAACTGAGAAACAAAAGAAGCGCGTGTGTGCGAGTATGTCCAACTAATTCCTGTGTGTAATAAATAATAATCTGGTGATGTAGTGGGAATCCCTGTTAAAACCAATATTATTAATAAATAATTTAATAAGTAATAACGTCGGGTATTCATTAACCACCACAGGGATGCTGTAGCGTAGTGGGCTTTATTATTTCTCGAAACGCCAATCGACAAAATTATAATGTTCGGAACGCAACAATTCTGATGCGTATTATTCATTACGTTTATTATTTTCACATACTTCTGTTTAATGTAATGAGAATATAACCTCGATATCTAACCTATTTTTCAATGTCAGAATGAAATATTAATTTCCTTTAGCGATTCTTATATATATGTTGGAAGGCAACGATATGTATGTGTGTGTGTGCGTGTGTGGCGAGTGACTGCTATGTGTGAAAGAGGTGATGCGTCTTTTCGTTTGTTATTTCCTTTTATTTCAATCAGTCGCGTCCGAGTCGCAGAATAGAACACAATTCACTGCATACAGAAATATATTATACATTGTATAACCTTTACTAATTTTAATAAATATATTTTAATAAAGAAAACTGCAACAATATAACATCGAAGTTCTCAGTTCTCTAGTCTCAACCCTCTGTCAGGGATATGACAGATATGACAGAAGTGAGAGATATACGCAGGGACCTGTCAGAATATAGATTATCGTTTAGTTTTATTCGCGAATGCATAAAGCAAATATACAAAATATTTGCTTCATTTTTAGTTAAAATAATAAAATTTGAGAAAGAAAAAGAAAGAAGAAAAATTGAGAAAGAAAAGGCTTGCGGGGAGATCACGTTATCAAAAAATAAAAAAAAAGAAATAAAAATACTATATCGTTTATGTTTATTTTTAAAAACTGATGTTTTGTTTTAGCTTTGTTTACTCGTTCCATATTAAACGATATTCCTAATTTAATTTAGTCAAGACTAATTGTTATATTATATAAGATGTGAAAAACATTTATTTTTAGAAATAAAAGGATCCAGTTACTCGCATAAATTCGCATAATTGTTCATATGAAACTTTCGTTGAAATTTCACTCCTCTGCCAAATAGTTTTTACAAAAACATCGATAAAATTATTTATACTTATTTATTTGTCAGACTATTTCTGTGACATAACTAATGTTGTAAAGCTATTTAGACCCCATAAATTTGATAAATTTGCGAGGATAAAATTACTTAGAATTAGCAACAATTCCAATTCTCCGACAATCATACATATACAGAGGACAATTTATAAGTAATTTGAGTTAGGATAATTGGATTTAGAATAACTCGAATAATTAGTATACCCTGAATTTAAGGTTTGTATATGATGACAATGACATAAATAATGATATATGATCATGAGCTTGTGTCAATACATACATATAATACATATAATATATACATATATGTGGAAATGGTTGACATAGGTTTTAATATATATACTGATGTAAAAATAAATGATGTACACAAGAAATAATATGCGTGTAATGAATGAAGTGTGGTATAGATTGTGTATATACATGTAATGTATGAAAGAAAAGAGAATAAATGAAAGAGTAATTGGGTCAGTTCTAATTCAGAATTCATCGAGAGTAATACAATTGGATATATTTCATCGATCATTTTTTATCCTGTGCCATAATATTGTTCAATAAATATTTAATATATTCATTTAAATATAATATCCACGACTAACAATATGTATGTCTACTACTCAGAGCTCTGAATTTTTTAGAATTTTCGAATGCAAGAGAAGAAATGTCGGCAGTAAATATCATTGAAATTAATTCTTTTTCTGAAAATAGGTCGATATGTCGCTCGTTTATATACGTTGAAAATATTCGTAAAATATTTTCCTACATTTAGAAACAGTGAAAAAATATAATTAAATTTCATTTTACAGTTTTTGAATTTGACGAGAATAAATAATGAATTTTTGTAAACTTTATTCATAAAAACATTTTTCCATTCTTTCATGTATCACGTATTTCGGAGTGACAGTAAAAGAGTTAAAACTATAGCAGTGTCGAACGTCCACTGATTTAATGTCATCTCGCGTTGTGTATATCGTGTTAGCACGATCCTTTATTGCTTTCTGTTTTATTAAAAATTCTTAAAATATTTTGATGAGCAATCCCATGTCTATAAAATAACAAATAATACGAACAAATTGTTTTCAATACGTCTGCAGTTTTGGTCACTAACAATAAGCTTGTAAATTGAATTTCGCATGCTGCAATACGAATAATAGTTTGATATGAAATTATTTCCCTTTGCCATATGAAATTATTCCTATGAAAGACCTATGTCTGCATTTATAACGAACTAATTGAAAAATATTGCACGTGAAAGTTTCGCGTACTGGAATTTTCCAAATTGTGTCGGTTCTATAGATGAAAAACGAATTCGAATTAAATTTTGCATGATAGTAGATAATAAAAAGATGAAAGGTAGCTATGGATATTGCAATTTACGTAAAAACGAAATTATCGCTTAAGTAGAATTAGTTTTAATCAGACTAATTTCATTTTGTTTGGTGTTCACACACGAAAACGATATAATCTATATTTGGTAACGAGGAAACGATGTAACAGAAAGAAAAAGAAGTAAATAAATTATTATTGGCCTAAAAAAGGTATAATTCAAATAACCACTTAACCGATTTTTATTATTCAACAACGCAAAATGCTGATCAGCTTTTGCGAACCTGAATATAATTAAAATCGTTGTAAAAGAGCAACATATTTTTTCGATATTTCGATTTTTAACCATTTTTAAATAACCATTTATTTGTTATTTGTACAACATAATCGAAGATTAAAAACAATAGGTTGTCTAAAAGATTATTTATGACAATTAGAAATGCTGCAAAATATTCAGTCGTACACTTTGTTTTATGATTATAGGCAAAGCAATAGAGTTTTGCAATTCCTGATTAATTCTGTTAGAGTTAATATAGAAACTGACGTTCGAAAAAATTGCATTTCTGACTTCAATATTGTCTATCTATATATACCTACATTTTTAGCGCATGCTTTATTAAGTATTTGCAAGAGCATCAAAATACGATGTCGATTAAAAGCAGGACACATAAAATAAATATAACGATAATTATTTAACCAGTTAGCTGTCATCGACGAGTATACTCGTCATAGAGAAGTGGCAGGATTTTATGTCATGACGAGTATACTCGTCATGCGTAAAAAGTAGTGACCATTGGTTATTTAAATTGTAATTTTTGTGAAAAATAAAACATATTCTCAACTTTCAAGATGTTTAGAATATTTTGAGGCCAGGCCGGAATAAAACAAACGAATAAAAAATGTGAATAATTTGAGATGAACTCATGCGTCCCCGTATGCACTGGCTGAAACAGCTTATCAGTTCGCATAACGAATTTATTTATGCGCGATGATAACGTTTTTTAGATGTTAGCGTAAAAGGGGCGAAAGCAAAAGTTGGAAAGCTGATTTATGATAGGGTTCCTTCAGGGATGGTCCGCCACGGGACAAATGCGTGACGCTGACCAGGCGTTGAGCCCATTGATGGCTGCTGGCCCGAAATTACCTAGCTATTTTTTGACGGTCACTAAAATTCATAGATATCCATAAAAACTAATCAATAAGAGAATAGATGTTAACCAAATAAGTAAATATTAGTAACAAAATTGTCAATTTTATAAAATAAACTCATCTTTTTGATACAATATTTTAACAGCGAGACTTACTCTGTGATTGACGAGTATACTCGTCATCGTTCGATTTTCGCGACACATATAGGTGCGCGCTCTCAAAAGGGCGCGCCACAGCTAACTGGTTAAAAAGAAATCTGATTTCAATGACCCTAAAATATGCTGTCAAGGTGGTCATTCTGAACAACATTTCCCTATACACATAGTGTGTGGATAGAAATGGACACCAATATCTTCTACGTGTTTTAAAAGTTAACACATAACTGTATATTTGGATAAAAATATTTAAATGAAGAAAAATTTCTCAATAAACTATTTTAAACAAAAAATAGATTGACACTTTCTAGAAAATTCTTCTTCTCTCTCTTATTCTTACTCACCGTTACATACCCTTGTTTTCTCTTTCACGATTCTCACATAACTGTTTTATTCTGGCACATTCTTCTAAACATTTTGTCAAACATCATTCATACTGCACTCGCACGTCTTATATTTATATCATCGCAAATGAGTTTCATTTATTCAACCTTATTCGCATTCACACATATAAAACCAACTCTCACACGGTGTACAAAATTTGCATAGCGGCGCTACATTTTTTAACGAAGGAAACTAAGTACCTCGGTAACGAATTTAAAAATAAGTTGAAGATGCAAGGGTATAGTGAAGAATAAGAAACTAATGTTACAAACCGAAAAGGCCACATTATTTTTATATAAACAAAATGTAATAATTATCAATAGAAATAAATAGGGTTTTTATAAGGGTACTTAACTTATTATAAGAAACGTAACGATTATAATATTAATATTTATTATTTCCACCGTTAGCCTATTATTCATAATTATTATATTTTTCGTTATACTTTTCTGTTTTGTCATATTAGTTTTTTCATGTCTTCAATTTATTTTTTAATTTATTAACAAAGCACTCGGTATTTTATATATTATGTACGTAATCACTGTTTAACAGAATTTATTTTAATTACCTAGGTAGGTAATCTTTATATAGGAACCAAATAAATCGTAATCATGGCAGTCACTTCCCTTTTATTTACTAAAGCACGATTATCGGGCTCCTGAATTTTAAATCTTGGAAAAACATGTCACCACTGGCTTGACAGTTTTATGCCGAAAGCACATGAATTATTTGTCACGAAATGTAGAAATTATTGCGAAATCTCTAAGCGAATAAAATATCCGATAATGGATCAGAGAGAAAGTAAAAACAATTTACAGTATATTCGTATTTAATGTACAGGACGTACTGACATATTCCTTGATACGATATTCTTGCTCCACTTCGCGTACAATCTATTGCTGTCAATCGTTGATGCCATATCAGCTTTATAGAAAACATTTTCTTTACAGTTTCATGTGACGTGAATTTCACTAAAGTTAAGGCTATTACAATTTTTGCATTTATGCATTCTGTATTTCCTTGGATTACCAAATACCCAAAGATTTTGGGACATCTTGTTCAATAACTATTTTATAACACGAATAAAACACTTTGCTATGCAAAGAATTTCCTATAAATGCTTCTTGTGTTCATTTGAAATTTAAATTTAGACTTAAGTATCTCTTAGTACTTAAGTATCTAATTATAACTACTGATTTGTTGAAGAAATTATAATAGCTGATTCATTAGGAAGTTGAGATTTCGGATTAAGATTCTACTTTCTTTCATTTTTCACCTTGTAAAATGTTGACTTTTATTTGTGGATAATTATAATTTAGGCGATTTTGGTCCTAAAAATTCTAAAATCAGATCTATTTCCACGTAAAGTTTTAAAATTGCCTACGAAACTAGTATAAAATTTGTATTGAAAAGTTAAAATAAATTTAACCAATTTCCAGACTTGAATCTAAAAATCTTAAAATTAATTCTATTTTTATATAGATTTTAAACCTTATCCAGAATATTACTATAAAATTTTTATCGACAAATGAAAACAATTTTAATGAATTTTCAGATTTATTTCTAAAAATATAGGAATTAAATTTATTCGTATAAGAATTTTTAAAATTACTTGAAATCTCCGATTTTTCTTTCCATTTGAATCGTTTTAATTTTCTTCAAGTGCAAACATATCCTTTTTCGTTTCACAATTAGAGCAGATGTGTATAATATGTCGGTCTCCATTTGACACAGAGTATATTACTGGAATATATCTCCTGCTTTGTGAAGGATCATCGTTGGTGTCGTAATGACACTTACTGCATATTAGGCTTTCCTCGTTGGTCTGCACTGAAGTCGTAGAATTAAGCGAATAAGCTTCACAATCACTATAATATTTGCACATTCTCGAAGAATCTTTAAATGAAATCCCAATGGTGAAACTGTCCAGATGACATTATGTAAAGGTTCCGAGTACTTTCATATAATCTTCTTAAACCTTTGCTTCCCCAACTCTCGTGCAATTGAATTCTCTGTGTATAATACGAATACATGGTAGGCACCAGTGTCTGCAGCGCTGTAATTGTTAAGATTATTAAAATTACATGTATATTGTCGATGAAAAAATTTTTAACAGCTTAGGTAACTAAACTTTAGTTGGTAATTATAAATTAAGAAATGCAATTGACAACGATCGTGGAATTTAATTAGAACGTGACATGTTACAAAAATTAAATAATAACGAAAATTCTATCGTAGCCTCCAGGGAATATCACGTAGTCGACTTGTTAAAATTTAAAAATACAGGAATAGATCTCGAGTAAAAATCGCACAACGATCAGTCTCAGCAAAAATAAAGACAAAGTGATGATATACTTCAACTGAGATACAATACAATTGACACCGTTTCACTGGTATTCTCAGCTTTCTCGAATTTAATGTCAGTTAAATTGTCACTTATCTTGGATCCATCTAAGTTCTGATTCTTAAAAACTAAAATAAACTAGTCTAGCAATTTATTTTTACTTTTCTTCCTTGTATAATATATCTTACGTCGCATCGACTATATTTATGTGATTGTATTTTTATGTGATTATTTTCTGTTAAATCGATTGTTAGTGTTGTTTGGTTTTGATACAATTGGCAGAGATATATTTCTGTTTTCTTCATTCAGTTCAGTAAGATTTTACGTGTAACAGGAGTTATAGTATTTTCCATCTTATTTCTCATAGTGTATATAAAATTTGTACCCTTTTCCGACAAAAGAACCATTTTTCATTTTTTTGACATTCGTTCTTTGTAACTTTTTCGATTTTTTAACACATTTAAGAAAACAAATTTTTACTATCTAATTTAAGTGCAAGTATATTACAATTAGATATCTAAGAGTACTATTCAAGAACCATAATCATCTTAATTTAATATGAGAACTAATTTTTCTTTGCTATATCCAATATAGCAAATATAGCTAATTTTGTTGGAAAGTTATTCAAAGGTTATATTGTTATCTTATGAAAAATAAATAATTCGATATTAAAAATTTAATTGACTAACACTAAGTATAATTTCTTTTGTTTTATTGAATAAATATATGTCTAAAAATTCCTTTAAAAAGCAGTTTTCTGATTAAATTTCTTCATTACGGATTCTTCAGTTTCGTCTGTCCAACGAGATTAAATATTTTTATACAATTGCTAGCTTCGTTATGGAAATAATCGATTCAATAATTCAAATTCGTCTAAGCCCGAGTTTCTCGTTCCAGATTTTACATGTTGAATTAAACTCGTATAAAAGAATAATTTAAAGACACAATTTCGTTATAGTATGACTTTTACTTATACAATGTGAATTTATATAACGGGTTCCTAGTTTACTTAATTAATGTTAATTAAGTTCAGTCGCCATTTGATAAAATTTCGAAGCTCGATATTAATTATTATATCAAATTTAAAATAATGTAACAGTGTGCGAGGTATCGGAATTAAATAATTCTACGTGTGAATTATTATACGATTTCTTATTTACTGCTCAAAAAGTATCATCAGCTTAATAGCACAAAATTTTTCAACTCGTACCCTTCTTTAGTCAAAAATATCGTCGAGCACAAAGGGTTAACAGGTACAAACGTGAATGTAAGTACTTAGGTACGTATAAATTGTCACATCCTTATTTACTTATGACAGTGTCCTTTATTATAGATCACTATATTTTAGTTCTACGAGGTACGATGTTCAATGACCCAAAGCCTTGCCACTTCGAATATTGCACTGTACGTGTCATTTGCATGCTTTCCTACATCCTCGAGAGACCACCCAATCATTTTGGAAGATGGCAAGAACGTTAACTTCCATGAAATAAATGATTTACGACCGCAAAGTTCAATTTTGATAATCTTATTCTATCGATGTGATCAGTAGAACTGAGATCCAAGATTAAGAACCGTTCTGGGCTTCGAAGAAGTACTAATGTGACAGGATTATTAATTATCCAAGTTCTAATTCAGTCCAATCTGGTTATTCAATGAATACTGATTCTTATAATATATATAATGTAAGGAAAATCCTATTTCCTCTAAATATTCCATTTTCATCTACATACAGTGGCTCACGAAAATATTCGAACGCTATGCATACTTCAAGAGAATACTCTAACGCAAAAATTCCGATTTTAATGAAAGTATGCACATAGATACGTAAAGCATAAAGAGCTAAACGTAGATTATTTTTTTCTATTCCTAGATATCACTTCACACAGGCGAAATCATCACTCTAATCTAACAATACGATCTCTGTCACGAGGTCATCTGCTAATTGTAACAGGAAATCTCGGTACATTTATTCCAGTTGTTTATAGAATACCCATGCACTGATTCCAGCGAAATCCAGGATATTGAATAATACATATACAGGTCATCCACTGATTTGACCCGATATTTTCGCGCCATTTGGTCAACCATATCGACACCAAATTTTGTCTTATTATAATAACTGTTTCGCGTGTTCGCTTTCTATTCTTTTTGGTTTTGACGCATTTATATTTCGAACTTGGTATTGTGAATCAGATAAAAATCTTCGGCGCTTTTGTCCTCTACGGACATTCAAAATGTTTACGGCTTCGTCGTCAGACACCATAACCATGTTGACTTTCCTCGCTGTCTGCAAAATCATTCCCATTTGTCCTCTACGGACATTCAAAATGTTTACGGCTTCGTCGTCAGACACCATAACCATGTTGACTTCGCTGTCTGCAAAATCATTCCCACTTTCACTTTGCTCATTTTCAGATTTAGAATTTTCCCCGTCTGAACTCGCTTCACTTATGTTTCGAATTTTTTCCAATAATTGTCTCGCTGATCGATCGGGTCGTTTAAGTGCTCACGCAGAAACCAAACGCGCATATACAGATTCAGATAAATAACACTATAACTCGAGAAGTGTATCTGAGTCCAGAACCAAGGTTTCAGTTGGAGAATTGCAGAAAAATATGTAAATTTCGTGAGGGGTCAAATGAAAGAATTTGATTTTGATATGCAAAGAATTCTTCTCGGTAAAAAATAAATTGAGAGAAAAACGGAAAGCGAGAAATTAAACAATCAGATAATATAAGAATTTACCGAAAGTCAGATCAGCGAAAGAAGTAACAATAAATGTATAATTATAAAGTAAATTTTCAGAAGGGTCATTTGACTCTGCTTGGTACGTTTAGTGTCAATTTTTAGTGCTCTGTCGCCCTATAGTAAAAATTTTTCCCTGTCAGATCCCGTTCGAGGCGCAGAAAAATTGTTAAATTTTTAATCTATAATTTTACATCTATCAATGTTATTTTCTGCCGATAAATAAATCACTTTGCGTGTTATTCGTTATGCTTTACGTACACGTAAACCTTGATCAAAATCGGAATATTTGGGTTAGAAAATTCTTTCGAAATATAGCGCAGGATATGCGTTATATATACCCTTTCCATCAGAGATTAGGTAATTAGTTAATTTCTAATTATTAGGTAATCTTCAATTATATCGAAGATTAGTTTCCTAATTATGTGGCACATTCGAGTCCGAGAAAAGTTGTACAATTAGGCTCGTGAGGAATGTCGCACGATTATTTTTGGAAATTTCTGCGAAAGATGTTAGACCATTAACCCTTTGCACTCCGAATTATTTTTCAATTTTGTTGCCAATAACTCTCTATTATTTTAAGTATTTTCTTAGAAATTTACATCACAGGACAGTTTCTCGACTGCTACTTATTTTAAAGGATTTTATTTACTGATTATATTAAATATAGCTCTCAAAGATTGTTGTAATTTATATTTTGAATTTAAGTAATTCAAGTAGCTACTTAGTTTCTGTTTTCTTCTTCAGTAAATAAAAAATGAGAAAATATCGAGTATAACTCGACATAAGAGTTCCTGTGATAAAAGCTGTAGTCGAGTCACACTTGATACCGGAGTGCAAAGAGTTAAGATCATGAAAATGTTATCAACGGTCGATAAAAGTGACATTTCAGAGCATTCTAACTAGCCAAAGTTGTTTTAAAATATGTACAAATCCGTGAAATGAAATTTTTATTTTTATTTTTTCGAAATGTCAATATTAATTAAACTTGATCACATCACTGTTATTTCCAATATTCAATAACAATGTTCGACTTAAACGCTAGTTTGCTTTCGATAACTTTGTTACCAGGATAATAATTAGCAAAAATTTCAAAGAGTAAAAATCATTGTGATGATTAATATATTTTGAAGGATTTATTATGTTTATTGTATTTATCAGGATTTAAATTTGTTGTAATATATCAATATAATTATCTTGATAATATAATACAAATTAGAGAGAACAAATAGTCGTTATTACTGTAATACCTTTACAACTATCTTTCCATGCATTAATCACAGTCAGCTTGCTTTGTAGCGTAACTAATTTCTAATTACTTATTACGAGTATGGGAATTAAACATGGAATTGTGATTGACATTTAAACGTATAATAACTCTATCATTATTGTTATGCACGTAATCACAATTACAAAATTGTTATATCGAAGTATGCCATAATGTAATATTTATGACAATGAGAGTGCGAAAAGAGAAAAATAAAGAACGAAATTGTACAAACACCCGAGTACTTTTGTAACTGACTGTGAATTCTTCGAATCCAGAAAAAGTCATAGAAAGGTTAAGATTCGCCAATATATTCATTTAACGGTATTTAACAATTTTTACAAGAACATGGTAGGGCTATGATGAGGTCGCAAAAGAACAATGCAGTTGGAAGATGGAAGGCATTTCAACAGACTCTTTGTACGATAATTCTCACGTGCCCAAGTGCAGGGATTTTCTTTGAGCTCGTGGGGTGACGCATAATTGGCAAGCTAGAGTACAATGTGATCGAACTGTCTCACATTCCACCAAAAATACACAACTCTCCAATACTGTCTTGGACACAGAAATTTCCAATTTCAAGACTTTTGCAAAATAAAGAAAAATTCCACCATTGACCGATATTAATCAAGAATTCGACAAAAGATAAAGGTGTGTTATTATTTAAAATTTAATTTAAAAAGGGACATTTAATCGCTTGTCCGACTCACGGATTTCCAAACTGTAAGGTCCTAATTTTAGTAAGAATAGTTGTTGGATTTTCAGTATCGGTGAGGATCAAGTGTTGCACGGATAAGCTTATTATGCTTGTAAACTTCATAATAACGACCTGTTACACAATGACTGCTATATGATGACTAAGAACATGTTAGACAATCGGTGTGTGGCGGCTAAGATTCCGCCATTACGCCCATGCAAAAGGAGCAGGCACATTAGGGTCGAGTGTGCACCGGGGGTGTCCCCGAAACTTACCAGCAGTCACTGCAGGCCAGCAGGCACTGTCCCCGGGATGGCATTGGCTATCATCATCGTCACGCCGGGGTTTAGTTTGGGACCGAGCAACGATGTGCAGACCAACGTCTACCTTAATTTACGACCTTCCATTGCAGTCATCAAGACTTTCCCGCGCAAACTTAGTTTTTCCCGCGCGCAGATTGGCGGTTTTTTCTACCCTTTTCGTGCACACTCGACAGATTTAAAAGCTCCTAAGGCAGAGGACCCGTGATCAGTCCGTACCTTTCCACGACGCAGTGATTATTGTCCCGGCCGCCACGACGATCCCCGGCATACGCAGTGCGAGCCACCACAGGTGTTTCGTCACTCTAGAAATAAACACACACAAACACACATCCACACGCATACATATTTGAACATATTTCTGTAAGATGTCGCGATTAGTATATGTTCCCACGCGTCGCGAGTGTATCGAAGTTATTTCCTTCCTATGAACTCGTGGGGTGCTCTAGACGGTTTACGGTCTAGAGCTGTCATTGATGTTTGGTAGCCCGAATGTTAATCTGCTTCCACCTTACTCCTTCCTCGGAGTCGCGATTCTAACTGACGGTTTTTACGTGATAGTTTGCGAGTTCGAACTAGACTCTTTGAAGACTGGACTGTGTCTGTTTGAAAGTTGGAATTTGACTGACTGCCCTTTCTTCCGCTAGTCAGTTCCTCGCCTTGGCATGTCGAGGATGCGCGCTGATTGGTTGTTTAGAAAAATGTTAATTTCCTAATCAGCGGCATCCTAAGTGTCGTGGTCACCCCTTCCATGCGCCCTAGGCGCGCCTTCTCCTGCAGGGGTGGGATGACACTTGAGCAGGCGTGAGGTCATGGCTTTTTCCCAAGGGTTACGGTGTTCGTCCAGGTCCGGTGCGTCGGTAGTTTGTTACCCTTAGCGGGACTTCGGGATGACCCTTCGGAATTACCGAGGTTTATAACACGTCTTTTGGCTATTGAGCGTAGGCGAAATTAAGATTTGGAAAAAGTTTAGTTCCATTGCCCCTCAATGTATCTAGAGCCCAACTCTAAAATATTCTGTCTTTACGACCGTGTTATAAACCATAAAAATACCGATCTCACGGCTCGTTTAGCGATGTCAAGGCGGGATATTCCATATGCACCGCGTAACAGTACAAAAGTAACTTAATTACATTGAACTAAATGCATTGAATTAGAGTGATTGTATAATAAATACATAATAACATAAGGTGAAACACGAGAAAGAGGATTTCTAAATATTTCAGTTATTCGCGAGTATATCGAAATACTTCTGAACATAAAATTTGAGTATTTGAAGAGTAATATTATATAGTGACAGGAAGAGAGTTTTCCGAAGTTATTTTTCTACACGATTTTAAAATCATCGATTTTTTTCCCAAATGGAATTTTTATTTTTTAGTATAGCATATTATAGCCAATGTGCAAACCAATAACCCTGAAGTGACTTTCAGTAGAGAAATTTAGAATTAACGGTATAAAGTTACCTTATTTGAATAAAATCGAATGATTAGAATAATAATCTTCGACACTGGCTACATGCGTGTAATCATCCAATATGGACTCGACAGCTCTGTCAATTATTTCTACTTGTATTTATTAACACATAATTCATATTTTATAATAAATGATACTATATAAAAATAATCATAATTTTTCAAATCCCACAAAACATAAAAATCATCGTCAGGACCTTAGCACGATTATATTTGGTCATGTCGGAGGAGGCATTAGAAAACGTGTGCATGTTGGGAAAGATATATAAAGAAGGTTAAGAGTGGTCGGGACACAGTTCTTGGTGTTGAGTTCTTTGTGGACAGTTCGGGGTAGTCAGTTTCAGTTGCAAGCGGTTAGTTGTTGCAAACAGTTGTTAGTGAGTTATGAAGTTAAACGCTGTCTTAAGTTAAGAATCGATATAGATTCATGTAAAGAGATAATTCGTATGTTTAATCATCACTTACTCGCTGTTAATTTATTATTAAATAAATATATAGATACCATCTGTGGTAGTGGTTACATAGATTTTTAAATATATATGTGTTGGGATGAGTGAAACAAGTATGCATGGGATGGAAATATCTAATGAATTCAGGTTATCATAATAAATGAGTATGCGTGTAATGATTGAGGTGTGAATTGTGTATGTCAATGTAATGTATGAAGAAGAAAGAAAAAAGGAGAGTGATTTCGGATACGTTAGTTGCAATTGAGTTATAATAGTGAGAAGTCGTGTCATAGAGTAATTGTGAGAAATTTATTATATTTAAGCGTTATATTTGTGTTTTATAATCTTTCTAATTAAATAAAGAATTGTTCTTGTTGTTATTAAAATTTCATCCACCACTAACACCATCAACCACCAATTCGTCTCTACATATATACTTATTTTTGGCAGCTCGGAATACTTATTTCGTTTATTCTATTTATCTAGAAATATTTCAACAAATTTTATACACATGCTTTCAGAGAATGCCTCTTAAGCGTAAATAATTCCTCTGTCAATAATACCTTTTAACAAGTTCTAAACTGTTTGCCGATAGAATTTGACTCCGAAATCACTTATTGTTAGCTTAAGAGTGACGAAGCATATCTCGGAGATAGATTTTTCTTGGTTCATGCTGAGGAAGGCTGAAAAGATTAGAAAGATGCCAGAAGCATGACTGGACCATTTGTCAAAGCTTACAAATTTGATTCGAACGACGGAAAGACGATGGAAACTGATGTCGAAGTTTTATGTTGTCGATAATGCTACACGCAGAGAGGAGACAAGCGGTGCAACATGCTTCGAAAAATTATTATCAGCGTTGCTAGAAGACTGTAATGGAATTATAAATTATTTCATCTTCTTTAAGTAGATCAATCGATTTTTTCTATCGTGAACCCTGCTAACGAAAAGCATGCAAGTATTAACAATTTTTTAAGATCCTTCACATTTCCTTGCCATAGTGGAAATTAGTGTTAGTTGTGGATATTATATTTAAATAAATATATTAAATATTTATTGAACAATATTATAGCATAGGGTAGAAATTATCGATGAAATATATCGAATTGTGTTTACTCTTTCTCGCGATACTCGTACACACGTTTACTCTCAATCAATTCTGAATTGCAACTGACCTATCCAACTAAATATAATGCTAACATCTTCTAATTCTTTTATTAAGGGGGCAGGACAGTTTGACGCGCTCAAAATAAATTACAATTTGAAGTTAAAACATCTTTTAAACTATCAAGATTAATTTTCCATCTGATTGCCTTAACATTATTTTTATTGAGAATGAACAGATGCATTTACTAATATATAAAACAAATATAAATTTCTATTTAAAATAATATTTTAAAGTAGAGAATACATACTTTAAAGGAACTCCGGAGAGAAAGTAAATACTCGATTGACATAATTTGTTACTTATTTCGATATATTACAAACTTTATGAAACAGCATTAAATTTTTGAAAAAATTCGTCATTTTCAAGTACTTTTTTCTAGATAGACTTTCGGTGTGTAGGATTCCAGTGAAATGGGGTTAGCGAAAGAAAAAATCAAAATGGACTTGAAACTATAACATATAGTCATTGACATTCGAACATATCAATTTCTTGGAAAATTCGCAAAAGAACAGCTATTTATAGTTGATCTATCGAATTTTTCCGAAAAATTTCCACGTTTTTTGTTAACATCTGTTTATAATGAAATAATCGTTATTCGTGATATAATGGTCCATATGCCATTTATTTTATTTCTTTTTATTTATTCCCTTGTTTTTGTTTATAATTTCTTTGACACGAGCTTCACTTATTGTATTTCCCTTCATAATAAATTCTGTATTCATATTAATCACTATGTTATTTCCGTAGGCACCTGTAATCACTTAAATAACAATATTTTTCGAAAATTTTAACAATTTAAGAATTTAAACTACTATTTAAGTTAATATAACTCCTTAGTTCGGATAATACTTTGTGTCGTGTTTTGTAACAACATGTGACAGTATATGCACTCGGCAGATATTTCTGAAATTTTAATTCCATCTGGATAATATTCCTTCTTTGCCACGAGAATATAGAGATGCAGTGGAAAGAAGGTAAAACCATGCATATTCATATGTTGTTGCACCAGTTCGTATGTTTGTTCTTCATTTTTCCATCTAAGGGAATAACTAGTGCTTCTTCTTTACAAAGCTGTTCTTTGTCATTAGGTCACAGGATATTTTTATCCGTGTTCTTTGTACAGAATATTCACTTGGTGCCACTTTCATAATAAATTCAGCATCTCGTTGCTCTTTAAATTTTAAAATTATTTGTACAGCGTGTAACATTTTTTCGTTGCTTTAAGATTCTACACGGGTCTCCTTCGTTTTTCTACTGCACTCTGACAGATTATTTCTAGCATGCTTTAAAAATACCGACGAGTGACTATTCGTTTCATTTTTTAATTCTGGAAAACAAGCAAAAATAACGCTTAATCTTGCTTGACACGAAACATAACTTTAACCTTTCCAGGAACGAATTTTTTAGAGCGGAAAAAATCCATTTAATTTTTTTTATAGCTATTTATAAATATAAATATATATAAACAGATATTCATATATCCATTTATTATTTAATTATATTTAATAATTCAGTAAGTATTCGGCGAAGTTTTTTTTTTATTATTGCGGGATACTATGGTGATTAGATCTCCAACTGATTCTAATTTTCTTTTCATTTATAATAATCATAATTTCAGAAAAACTAAACCTGAAGTGCTTAATCGTGCCGATGATTCTGAAAGTGACCTATGTCATATATTAATATTTAATTTCGAAATATTAAAATTATCGTGTTTTACATATATCACAAATTAAAAAAATTAATTACGATAAAGCTACAAATTCCGTCTAACTATTCGATTCTTTACTAATTTGCCAAAAATAGCTTTATGTTGTTGCAACGGGAATGTAACGTAAAATTGTTTCTTTCCAATTTTTAACCCGGACCACTTTCGTAATCACTGACACAATGTACTGTTAAACCGAAAAAATAATTATTAGAACAGAGATTCATTCGATCTATACTTTACGTGTTATAATGTAAAACAAAAACATACATATACAGTGACTCACGGAAGTATTCGAACACCAGGATATATCTGAATTAAACATATCGTATCGCAGATACTAATAAATGGATCGTGTTCACTATTTTTTCTAGTGTGCAGACATTTATTCAAGTAAACAGAAATATATGTTTTATGTAATAAATTTGTATGGATTTATTATAATAAATTATAAACAAAATGATACCCCATTTTCACGTCACAAAAATATTCGGACACATTGTACGTTTGCGATATTTCTCTTCCCGAGCAGTTAATGTTTTTGCAAGTTACCGATGAATGTTTACAAACATAGCTTTAACCGACGATGTTACCACAGTATCCCTCAGTATTGAGCTTGAAACACGTTGAAATGGGTCGTAAAGGAAAGAATACATCGTTCGATTTACGTCAATTAATAATTTTTCATCGTGGGGAAAGAAAGCCTTACCGCGACATTAGTTCTTTACTTAAAGTCAGTAAAAGTACGATCGCTGACATTGTTAGGAGGTTTGAGGATGAAGATCGTATCGACTTTATTCCTCAAACTGGTCGACTAGCCGCTCTAACTGCGAGAGAAAAAAGAGGAATGGTTCGAAAAATTAAAGTTTGTTTGCGATATTTCTCTTCCCGAGCAGTTAATGTTTTTGCAAGTTACCGATGAATGTTTACAAACATAGCTTTAACCGACGATGTTACCACAGTATCCCTCAGTATTGAGCTTGAAACACGTTGAAATGGGTCGTAAAGGAAAGAATACATCGTTTGATTTACGTCAATTAATAATTTTTCATCGTGGGAAAGCAAAGTCTTACCGCGACATTAGTTCTTTACTTAAAATCAGTAAAAGTACGGTCGCTGACATTGTTAGGAGGTTTGAGGATGAAGATCATATCGACTTTATTCCTCAAACTGGTCGATTAGCCGCTCTAACTGCGAGAGAAAAAAGAGGAATGGTTCGAAAAATTAAAGTAAATCCTCGATTAAGTGCTCCGAAATTGGCAGCAGAACATTATGAAGAGACAGGAACACAAGTTCATCCCGAAACAATTCGGAGAACACTTAGGCAACACGGGTACAACGACCGTGTCTGTAGAAAAAGGCCTTTTATTAACGAGGCCAACAAGAAAAAGCGTGTATTCTTCGCACGAGAGTTTATTTTAAAGGAGGAATCATGGTGGGACAACGTTACATTTGCCGATAAAAGCAAATTTAACATCCACAATTCAGATGGAAGAAGAATGGTGTGGCGGAAAGCGAATAAAGAGTTCCACCATCGAAACACTAGAGGTACCGTATTAACACGGTGGAGGCAGCGTGATGGTTTGGGGCTGTATTTCGTCCAAAGTAGTTGGCAATTTAGTTTTTATTGACACCATTATGGACAAAAACTGTTATTTGCAGCTACTGAAAAGTAATTTATTAAATAGTGCATAAAAAATGGGAATTTGCAACAATTTTAGGTTTTACCAGGATAAGAACCCCAAACATAAAGCACGCATTGTCCAAGAATTCTTGCTTTACCGTTGCCCGAAAGTACTTCATCCTCCACCACAATCGTCGGATCTCAATCCGATTAAAAATTTATGGGATAACTTAGATCGCAGAATATGAAAAACACCAATTAACTCAAAAGACGAATTAAAACAAAGGTTGCTGGAAGAGTGGACTGCTATCAGTACGAACTATTTGCAAAAATCATTTATAATATACCCAACAGATTGAGGCACGTATTGAAACAAAAAGGCTATGCGATAAAATATTTAAAAATATGTTTATGTAAATAAATTAGGGTTATATAACGTTATATATGCCAAGTGTCCGAATATTTTTGTGACGTGAAAATGGGGCATCATTTTGTTTATAATTTATTATAATAAATCCATACAAATTTATTACATAAAACATATGCTTCTGTTTACTTGAATAAATGTCTTATCACTAGAAAAAATAGTATCTGCGATACGATCTGATTAATTCAGACATACCCTGGTGTCCGAATATTTTCGTGGGTCACTGTACGTACGTATAAGGTTTACATGTACAATGGAGTCTCCTATAACGCCGTATTTTATAACGCGATTTCCATATAACGCGGAGCGAAAATTGGAACAGTTCTCCTATAACACGGTCTCCTCATAACACGTTTTTATACAACATTGCAATCACTCGAATAACTTGATAAATTTGTCTATGGCAGCACTTATTCCATGTGTTCAATTTTTGTACGTAGTTGTTATTTATGGGATATTCCCAGATTATCAATTCCAGTTATCAAGGTATAAGCAAACAATAAAGCATTGCTCTCGTTTAATTTATTCTAAGATTGTCTTTAAAGAGGTTTCGGAAGAAATACAAAATAAAACTACATTTGAAAACCAAGAAGAAAATTTGCAAAGTAAGGAGGATTTTCGGCCAACTAGAAAAAGAAGGTTAGACTGCAAATATTTGACAGTGACGATGATTAATAAACCAATCTAATCGTGGTATTCTCGATGTATGAACTACATATTAAGAATGTCTGAATTCTGATCAGACTGAAGCGGTTTCATAAGAGGGTTTGGGAATAAAACATTTGTTTCAGAAATAAATATAAAAAATAAGAAATATGGAATAACATCGATGAATATGAGAACTTACGATAGAAAAGATTTTAATAAGGGCTTTGATAGGCGTCTAAAAGATAATTATATAAAACAAAGTAATAAATTGTTTAATTTTAACACGTTAGAATCCTATTTTAAATTAGGATGCGTCACTAATATGTATCAAATCAAGTTTTTTTATTTTATACTTTTATTACACGAGCTATGTATTATATTCGATAAACCTAAATTCAAATATGTAGAAGTTTAAATAATCATTGCTATTTCTATTATAAAATTTGATTTATTAAGCGTATCAATCGCAACTTGATACTTTGAGAATGCAGTTTCTATATATATATTTATTTCTCATATACCATATAGCACGGTACGAATTCGTTTAATTTGTATTATTTCTGAGTTTCTTATAACGCGGATTCTATATAATGCAGCAATGGTTTTCATATAACACGGTATAAATTAATCTGATTTGCCTTATTACTATTGTAGTATCGCAGAATGCCCACCTCATGTCTAGGTGACTTTGGTTTGGAAAGTCGTCGAGGGTTCGAGGGCCAGGTCATTCGGAAAAACCCCGGTGATGCGTCAGGCCCTTAGCATGACCATATTTGGTCGTGTCGGGGGAGGCTTTTTAGGGAATATATAAAGAAGACAGAAATGGTTAAGGGACGATTCGTGAGAGACGATTCTTGAAAGACGTTTCTTTTTGAGAGACAGTGCTTGAGAGATAGTCAAGCTGGGTCAGTGAGTTGTAATTGTGTTGTTAGTTGTAATCGTGTTGTTAGTTATAATCGTGTCGTTAATTGAAGTCGTAAGAGTTTAGTTGATATACCTATCTATATTCGTAGTCTTTACCGTCACCGCACATTGTATTATTATTTTATGTTTAATAAATAGTTTTATATTATTTAACACCCACACAATCTCTACACTATGTTTATCATAACGCTGATTTTCTTATAAGACGGTTTCCATGTAATGCGGTACGAATTAATCACCTTATGGGAGACTTGAGTGTAATGGTACACGAAAGTATTTCAATGCTATATAAATTTTAAGAGTGTAGTGTTACCCAAAAATTCTGATTTTAATGGAAGCTTGTGTGCACGTAAAGCATAACGAGTTACGAGTACGCGTAGTTCAATTTCCTTTATTTGCAGATGTTATTTCATTCGGGTGAAATCGTTACTGAAAGTTATAATCCGATCTCTATTTTTTTGTTTTTATTTTTTCTGTTTTTTAATGTAACTATATAACGATGCGAGATAGAGGAAAAACTTTTCGAATGAAAAATATTTAACTTTTGGTGCTCTGTGACGCTATAATAAAAATTTCTCCGTGTGAGATCTCGTTTAAAAATAAAATAAAGTTGTTAAAACTCTAGTCGTTGATTTTCTCCCCTCAAGTCATTTTCTGCCAACGAAAAACTTACTGCATCCGTGACTGGTTATACTTTACGTGCATACAAACTTTCACTAAAATCGGAATTTTTGGGTTAGAGAATTCTTTTGAAATATAGCGTTCGGATAGTTTCGTGAACTACTGTAGGTGTATGGTACAATTTCGTGTTTGTGAAATAAACCAAAGAAAATTGTATTTTTTTTTTGTCGAGTCATGTACAAGTTTATTAGGTAATCGATCGTAAAATATTTTATTTGTATTATTAATAGAAATCAACTACAGTATCTAACAAATACTATACTCACTTGACTGTCCATTTCGTTGTGTGAGTTACAAAACAATCGCAATCGCTAATGAATTAGTATAATATATCGTTAAGAACGTTCATTATATCAGTGAGATACACATAAAACGAAAGTCACGATATCAAGTTTATTCAATTGGCTGTCATTAGAGGCCAAAGATGAATAAAATCAATAAAATGATATCTCTTAAAATTACATATTATCTTATACGTACTAATAGATTCTTGCAAATAAATTCAGATTGGAATATCTGAAAAAAATCATCTGTGTGCAGTTAAGAGGAGTATTTTCATCAGTAATTCCAACTAGTATTGTCTTCGTGTAGCTTCTTATGTTTCTACTTCACAGGTATGTCTCTCTTTATATCCAAATGAGTTTATCTCACAGAAGTAATTAATAAATTAAATTCAAAAGTTACCAAGGTCGGCCACTCGAGCTAAAATTCAAAATTGTCGAAATACACGCGAATTTTCTAAGTATAAAAATTGATCCAGAGATCAATAGGCGATCCGGATGGATAAACAGGCGACGAGAGGCAAATGAGGTGGCTACTATTTCATGTCCGATTTCAATCGAATTACTTGGATCAGATTGAACTTCTACCGGAAATACAGTATTGTTTCTATAATTAATAGCAGTTTGAGATCAACCATTCTCAAGTAGAGAGAAGATATCTGATCTTTTCGACTTTCCTCAACAACATTCGCTTCGTTTTTCGATTCCAAGTTTTGCTAAGAGGAAAGGAGTCTATGAGTCGTTCACTGCACAAATTGATTAACTCCATAAAACAAAAAGAGGAGAAATGCAATGAAATAATGTATATTATTTTTTAAAATTCCCTTTTTAATTTAAATCGAAATAAATATCGTAGAATGCATAAATACAAATGTAACTTTCATCTAACGGTATATAAAATTTATAAGAAAAAATAGCCAAGAAGTAATCGTTAGTAATGTTACCATTTTTATGCTACTGGAAGAGTTAATCGATTTGGCAAGTGAAAAAAGTAATAAATTTAAATTTTACTAAATTTTACTTAAATTCTGATAAGACGGCACTAAAAAATTCGCCGTTATCATTCAGAGCTTGCTAGTGCATTTGAGTTGCATTATTGCAACGATTTACATTAGAGTACGGAGTTAATCAAAGTGACCTCTGAAATAAATTATTTATTATTCAGTGGTCAACAAATTTTTGTCGTTTAATGGTGTTAATCTTAATTATCAGGGAAAGTTATTATAAATATAAAAAGTTATGGCTATACCAAGTGCTTTGACATTTAAATTTAAGGTTTCTCAAAAAGTGGAGTTAATCGATTTGTGCAGTGAACGGTTCATATAATTCAGCGCAAAGAAGCAGTGATGTACGAAGAGAAACAAACAAAGATGAGATTGAATGAGATACACATATGCAATCGTCGATTTCATTTCATTGCGTTGAAAGACAACGTTAGAAATTGTAATTTTTGTCCTAAAGCGTCTCCGATGTTTTAAACCGATATAAAACAATTGAGAGCTGAAGCGGGCTAAGCGTTTATTCTTTCTTGACTCCAGTGGTCAGTTCCACGTCATTCTTCGCTGCATACGGACGTAAAGGGTCGAAACCTATTTTTAGACATCAGACTAAATCTGGATCTGTATAAATTGTATTATATCTCTTATTTTCTTTATTCCTAATTAAAATTACCGTCTCACTGAATACGTAAAGCACTGTGTTTGTTTCCTAACCTTAAAATCTACAACAGATTGCGTAGAATTCAGCGTTCAGAACTCAATATTCCGAGGAGTGGGGATAGCTATATGTAATTGGATAATATGGACAATACTGTAATTGTCGTTGACTTTTCTTATTTTAACACTTTGTACTCGGTGATTTTTTCGTTACAGAAAAATAGTAATTCGAAGACTTTCTGCCATAAAGTTGACGATATTTTTAAAACCGTAAATAAGATATCGTATATAAATTAAGACGTAAAATTATTTTATTTCGATATTCCAAGCATCATTTTAAAAATAGTAATTCGAAGACTTTCTGCCATAAAGTTGACGATATTTTTAAAACGGTAAATAAGATATCGTATATAAATTAAGACGTAAAATTATTTTATTTCGATATTCCACGCATCATTGGGTAATTTTAAATTTGATATATTAATAAACATCGGTCTTTAGAATCTGATTGAGTGACAACTGAGGGTCGCCTCTCGAGTGCAAACAGTTAATATATACAGGGTGTCTTAACAATGGAAGTACAACCGGCAAGGGGGTGATTCTATGGGTTGAAACGAATTGAAAAAAAAGAATAAAATTTTTTTCATTCGAAGCTTTATTTTTGAGAAAATCGGCTTTGAATATTCACCAAGTGTCACGTGCACTTAACTTTGGCTAACAAGGTGAATGGACCATCAGCTACGAAGCTTCGAATGAACAAATTTTATTCTATATTTTAGATTTGTTTTTTCATATAGAATCACCCTTTCCTCGATTGTGTCGATACTCATGTATCGATGGTCTATTCATATAAGCCATAGCAACTAGCTGCCCGCGCACTCGGTGAATATTCAAAGTCGTCTTTCTTGAAAACGAATCTTCGAATCAAGAAATTTTATTAAATTTAACCCAAACCAAACTTGATCTTTCACTGAATTGGATAATTTTATCTTATATTTAGTTTTAAATTGAATTAGGTTTGGATTATATTTTTTGTTTACATGTTTTTTTCCTTCCAAGTTTTGAAATTTTAGACAAATTTTGTATTAATTCTTACACCATAAAAGTTAGCAGTGAACTCGTGATTTCTATACAGAATACCAGCATCAATTGTACCCTGATATACCGATGGTCCATCTGCCTTGATCAAAGTGAAATACACGTGTTTAAAATTTAAAGTTGATTTTCTCGAAAACGAATCTTCGAATCAAAGAATTTTATTCTTTTTTCTTCGATTCGTTTCTGCATGTAGATCACCCCCTTCCCGATTGTACTATTGGGACACCCTGTATATTTTATTTATTGAAATATATTACAAGACAGTAGGTACACTGTTGTCACGTGTTAACAAGAGTAAGCACGCGAGTGTAGAGATAAAGAAGAGGTAAAAAGGCAGAAAGGAACTAGAACAAAGGAAAAGAAAATTTGGCCCATTGGCGCGAAATACAAAACTGTACTTCTTCTTTCTCTTGTACGTTGATTTTCCAAAAATTATAAAATAAAACGATAAGAAAATAATATCTTAAATAACGTGATTTCAGAAGTATTCAAATTAGATAATGTTCTATCTAGAATTCGTATTTGTAGATCTCTCTGTATGTTTGACACGTAAAGCAGATTCTTTTCCCCTTGCAAGTAGCAGGTTGAAGAAATGCATCAGCACGTCGAGTGGCAAATCAGAAAAGTGTTTGCTCGCTACTTATCATGGCGAATTTTACGCCAACTGGTAGCCAAATGTATAAAATATTTCTCTAACCATTCGTAGAGTTAAATATTTTCTAATTAGTTGTAGTATAATTTCCTGAATATTCGTACAGGCTGTATAATTTTCTATGAATTTTAATGGTTCGTGAAATCTTATATGCAATATTTATTGATCCTTCGAGAAGGACAGGTTGTCAAATCGCTCACGAGAACTGTAATCATTCAAACAAATTCACGAAAATAACATTTAAAATGAATGTAAATGTCAATATTAATGCAATGGTCAAGAATTGCAGTCATTTGCACAATGATACGTGTCTAATGTCTAATAATGTCTAATAATACATTGTTTTAGCGCTTTGTTCAGACGGACATTGTTTGAATATGTATCAATTTGTCCTTTGAGTTTCATATTAATGTAGAGCTCCCAGGTGATATTATTTCGTTGAATTTACTTTATCTTCGTGTATCTCTTAAAGATAATATTGTATAATAAAAGTTTCTATCTTTTAACGCATTTTCTCCTAAATTAAATACAAGGAAATATTTGAAAGAAACAGTTCAAATACTGGATGATCATTGCAATACGTTCAATCATTTGCGATAATATGATAAGTAATAAATTGTAGAAATTCAACCAAAGTTTAACAAAAATTATTTAAACGTCGAGTAGACAATACTTAAGAAGTGATTTTAAGAAAGTATAAACATTTTTATATTTGTCTCCTTTTATTCGTTTGTCCATACATTTTGCTGTGATGATTAACTTTTTGTATAAAAATATTCATTATATACCCAAGTTAATTGAAAATGAATAACAACTTTCACTTATCGAATATTAAATGAAAAAGATGAAATCGTCGATTAGAGTAGTTAATAACTCAGGGCTTAAGATCACGAAAGTGGTTAGGCTTGCAAAATATATTCATACTGTCATCTTCGAAGTTTCGATTATGTTGCCATTTTTATTACTTTTCTTGTTTCTTCCATTGTGTTTGAAATGGCTCACGGGGAAAAGATGTGACAAGTTACATTTCTCGATCATTCCAAAGAGAAAAATATTAAAATTGAACACGTTGGATATTATATTCCTACAACATTTTTATTCGACTTTAAAATTTAGGAAGAACTCGCGAGCTTTCGATGTTTCGATCGTATAATTTCGATGATAGAGGTTTGAGTTTACATTTCGGGAGCATTTCCTTTCGACGCCTTGTCGTCTGAAGCTACGTTCGATATGCCAGGACGCATTGCATGTCCATGCACTTTCCTGCCGGAACTCATATCAGTCTCATACATGCATCCGTGTAACACGCACACACGCGCGATTCTCTGCACGAGACATTGGTTTGAGTAAACACTATGGCGCGGTAGGTTGCGCGAATCCAAGCAAGGATCCTCGGAAAATGCCGGGAATTCAGAGATCCGCGATGCAATGTTGCTATTTCTTCTGCTTGAGAAAGGACAGATATGAAACATGACATTCAATTACGTTTAGTTTCTATTGCGTTTCGTGGTTCCCTAAACCTCTGTCCTCCCTGTGTGGGAACCGTGCTTTTCCGCGGAACAGAACTTGAATTTAACTCGCTTGGAATATTTGAAATATTTAAAATGTTGGGTGCACGTTTGCGAAAATGATTTGAATAATATACGTTTTATAGTTGCAGAATGTTTCACGACTCACGCGTTGTAAAATAGATTGCAACGTGTAATATGCACGAATTAAAATAACATATTCTTAAAAATAACTTTTAAATAAGAAATTTGGTACTTTAGTCAAAGAATAACATTATTTTGGGTAATAACTGATTTTAATATATTTAAATACCTTTGTTACTTTTAGAGATATAAAAAAATGTCATGTACAAAAGTTTTAATTGGATAAGAAAAGACTATAACATGTAAATATACAGTTTTTTAAAATATTACTTATACAGAAATAAACAAACATATCATTTTTTAATAAACAATGAGTAAAAGGCTTTTAGATATTTTGAAGTTACTTTCATTTTTTTTAAAAAGCATGATATATTTTGCTATCTCTACCAAATTAACCCTTTGCACTTGAAGGGCGACCCTCAGTTATTAATTATAATTTCGGTTAATGTAACGGTGTGAAAGGTATCGAAATCAAATAATTCTCCCTGTTAATTATTATATGATTTCTTACTCGGTATTCGAAAAAATATCGTCAGCTTTATAGTAGAAAATCTTTGAACTCCTACTCTTCTTTTGACCAAAAATCATCGAGTACAAAAGGTTAATAACTGTTTCGATGATTTCAATGATTATTTAATAGATTATCAAATAAATAACAGAAGTTCAAATATTAAAATTTTGAAAAATTCCAAGCGTTCCAATTCCAAAATTCCAAGTGTAGTTAAAATACTAAACGCATAGAATTTTGAATGTAATAGGCAGAAAATGAATTATTAATGGTTAGAAAGAAGATAATATGATTAATATTTGTTAATATCTGAATTTTTATAACGTCAAAGTCAACTAAAATATAATTCAATAATAATAATAGTTGCTTAGTTGTTTATTATGACAATATGAAAAGTTGATTGACTCGAGATTTAAATTTGAAATGAAAATTTTATGTAATTATTGCGATAACAATTAAATCCAAATGTCCTTTAAATATACGGTTTAATATTCATAAATTCTATGTAATCACACTTGTAAAGGCCTATAGAATTTTTTAATTCAAATAAAACATAAATATCACAATCAAAGTTAAAACTAAATATTAGCATTAATTTTTACAATTTTTATAGCATAAATAATGTTAAACGGAGATTAACATTAATATTGCAAATGAAATCTAAGATAAATTAGTTTATATAAATTTATATTAAAATTATTACACGAATAGTAAAGTTATCGATATTTAAGAAATTAGACTAAATAGATATTTGTGAATACAATATAAAACGTGTTTTATCCAATGTAAAATAGAATATTTTTCAAAATTGCAACATTATCTCTTGTGAGTAAGAATCGAATCGTATTAACTATGTCACATATATTGAAATCCTATTTGTCCTGTTAGTAAATATTGCAATTGGTCTTATATTTAGATTCCGACTACAATAATCTTGACGAAATTCAACCAAATAATCAAATAAAATTCATCAAATAAAATAAATAATTTTAAAATCATCAAATAAATAATTTTATTTTAATAATATATCATACTCGGGTAGCTAAAATTCTTTAATTAATAATTCATTTATGTCTACACGATGAAGAGTATAAATTATGTGTTTTGTAAAAGTAAACAAATAATAATTTAACAACAATAGTAATCGAAGTAACCTCAAGCTATGTTTGATGACCATACTTGTTATACATTAATCGACATTATCAAATTTCGATTAAACAAGCAATTACATGCAATTCTATATTGAGAAATTAATGTTGTATTAATCAATTTTATTCGTTAACAAAAATAAAATTTCACAGTTTCTCTGTAAAAAGATATTCACCAAAGGTAAACACGCAATGAAATGCTTCAATATTAAATCAAATACTTGTCATTATTAAATCAACACTTTATTAAACATACAAATAGATACATTTGAAATATTGAAATACGTTTGTGATATATGCAAATTAGTACATTACGAATTCAGATATTAGCAATATTACATAATTCTCAATTATTACCATATTTTATATATTTTATATTTTATATATACAAATTAATATATATCTGATATACAGGATGTTCACGCCCTTATTAGACAACATTTTTTAGAATTATCCTAATAAGAAAAAAATAAAAGAGAAAAATATTTCACAATTTTAGAATCTTTATGAGCAATAAGATAATGTATATTAATTTTATATATTTATCATACATTACTTTTATTTCGAGATATGGTGATCTCAAATTTTTCATAGCATTATGTTTACCAACATTTCTTCCTGACATGATTCGGCTAATACAACGTGGCTAATTGTTTTTTATATTATTTCTTAAAAAAATTCTTATTAAAATTATTATACAAAAATTTATTAAATTATCTTCTTTTTCTAATTTAATAAGATTATTATAATCCGAAGTGCATACGAAATAGTTATAAAGTCGTATAAGATAAAAATTGAAAGAAATAATTGTAATATTTTATAGCATTATATTCACCTATATATGAGCCGTTCACTGCACAAATCGATTAACTCCACTTTTTGAAAAATCTTAAATTTAAGTGTCAAAGCACTTGGTATAGTCATAACTTTTTATATTTATAATAACTTTCCCTGATAATTAAGATTAACACCATTAAATGACAAAAATTTGTTGACCACTGAATAATAAATAATTTATTTCAGAGGTCACTTTGATTAACTCCGTACTCTAATGTAAATCGTTGCAATAATGCGACTCAAATGCACTAGCAAGCCATGAATGATAACGGTGAATTTTTTAGTGCCGTCTTATCAGAATTTAAGTAAAATTTAGTAAAATTTAAATTTATTACTTTTTTCACTTGCCAAATCGATCAACTCTTCCAGTAACATAAAAATGGTAACATTACCAACGATTACTTCTTGGCTATTTTTTCTTATAAATTTTATATACCGTTAGATGAAAGTTACATTTGTATTTATGCATTCTACAATATTTATTTCGATTTAAATTATAAAAGGAATTTTAAAAAACAATATACATTATTTCATTGCATTCCTCCACTTCTTGTTTTATGGAGTTAATCAATTTGTGCAGTGAACGGCTCATGTATACATATATATACCTATTGGAGATGTGATTCGGCGGACACCTTCGGGATAGGGCTAAAATTAAAGAAAGCTTCTTATCTTATAAGCTTTATTTTTCACATATCGATCTTTTTGTCGAGTGTCTTTTACCAACTCCAGACACGCGTGCCGAAGTCTCCCTCTGTCGATGCTTCTCGCTCTCTATCGTTTCATAACGATCAAGAGCCATCGCGGGTACAAAGCCGCTGTTATCCGTATCCGACAACTACTTGGGCCCGATTGTCGGCAGTTTTCTTACACTATATTCAGTGAGTCACAAAATTATTGGCACACGCAGAAATTGATAGGAATACGAAGGATAAAGGAAATAAGAAAAGATTTTTCAAGCCTTTTATTTGAAATACATAAAGTTCAGAGCATAAACGCACAATACTATGAAAAAAATAATAATGTCATTTCTTGTAGTTATAAAAAAAATGAAATGAAACGATTTCACGCAACAATTGCTGATGCAAAATTATTGGCACACGTTAGAAAAATTAATAATTTTAACAATGTTAATATTTTGTAAGGTACCCTTTTTTGTTTTATCACTTCGGAAACACGCTTTGTCATTGTTTCTATAAGTTTTTTAAAATATTCTTCCTCTATATTATGCGATTCTTCTTCCAATCTACCTTGCAATTCCGCTTTATTAGTTGCTGGATGCTTTCGTATTTTTTTATCTAATCTGTCTCAACCAACCATCTCGTTGGGATTTAGATCGGGCGACTAAAGTGGTGTATTTATGATCTTTGGACAGTGGTATAGCAACTACTCTTGAATAATTTTCGATTTGTGTTTGGGGACATTATCTTGATATAATTGGAATTTTTCAAGGATTCCCAATTTTTGGGCATTTTGCTTTAAATTATTCTTTAGTATAATTAAGTATCCCATTTTATTTATTGTTTCTGTTATCAATTTTTAATTTCCTACCCCGTAGTAATTGATACATCTCCAAATCGTGATATGACCATCACCATATTTGACTGTTGAGCGAATATTTTTAAGATCCATTTCTTCGTTCGGTTTTCGCCATACTTTCGTATGACCATTAGACCCCCAAATATTTAATTTACTCTCTTCACAAAATATAACATCGTTGCAAAATTCTCCAGATTTTGAAATAAATTTTTTTGCAAAATTCAATAGTTTTTCTCGATTTATTGCAGTAACGCATGGTTTCCTCCTAGGTATACGTGCATTGTATGAATACTTCCACAATATCCTACGGACTGTTTCATCAGAAACAGTTTTATTACAAAAATGCTGAAGCTTGACATTATTTTGTGGGATACGGATTCTTACATTTTGTTTCATATTTCGAACAATAAAACTTTCTTCTGATGTATTTAAAACTTTTTTCTCCCACGTGCGTTTTCAATTTTACCTTCACCTTGAAAACGGTTGAAAAACTGTTGTTTACGATATTTCTAATTTCTCTATATGATTTTCCAGTTTTCCAATGATGAAGTACTAAATTTCTTATGTCTAAGTTACTTTCTTTACCTTTTCTCGTCATAGTAGAACGTGTATTCAAATATTTCTTTCATTAGATTTTAATTTCTCACCTGGATGTTAACTAACTATTATAACATCTTATACTGAACTTAAATAACAGTGAAGAAAAGAAAAGAATATCGGGATAGGCTAATGCAATTGTTTTTCGTAGAATATAAGTGTGCCAATAATTTTGTAACAATTGATGCATGGAATCGTTTCGTTTCACTCTTTATTGTGAGTAAATGGATAAACTGATAACAATATTTATTGAACAGTATAACAACACAACATAAATTATAATTAAATCACATTAAATAAATTCTAATTGTTTTTCACGACTTTCTGTTATATTCATCACACATATACATTCTTCCACACAAACATTCCTCACATTTATACCAAACATTCTATGACAACCACTATCACATTTATAACTATAAATTGCGATATTATTAATTTTTCATAATGTTGGAAATTTATGGTCCAAATATTATGTTTTATAAACAGAAGAGGATTAAAAAGTATTTGATTATTTCTTTTACTCTTCATATTCTTACTAGTTTTTGCGTGTGCGAATAATTTTGTGACTCACTATATATACTATAGTATTGTTCCTGATATAATTCTGCTCGTACAATGTGACTCATTATTTTTTTATTATTTATTATGACAACGTTTATATTCATTTACATGTATTAAGTCTTAAGAGCACATAATTACAAGCCTTTTAACCCTTTGCACTCGGTGATTATTTTCGTTAAAGGAAACTAGCAATTTGAACACTTTCTACTGTAACGTCGAGGATATTTTTGAAACGGTAAATAAGGAATTGGGTATAAATTAATACTTAAAATTATTTTATTTTGACATTCCACGTAAGCTTAGGTTATTTTAGATTTGATATGTTAATTAACACGGATTTTCGGAATTTGATTAAACGGTGATTGAGGCTCACCTCTCGTGTGCAAGGGGTTAAATACCGTACAGTATAAGGATTATGAAAAAGTGATATTCTGCAACGTATCGAATTTTGTAATTGGTTCCGTCGGTGCGAAAAAGAAAACTAAAATTTTGTTTTCATTCTTAGCGACATCGAGGGTCCCTGGAGTCAATGGGGGTCTGATTTATGTCTTTACGACCAGCGCCCCATGACTCGCGGATAAGAGCGGACCACGACGTTTGGGCTATGGATTGAAAAAATCAGCTCGTTTGCGATCAGAGAGCATAATATGTGAGTTTGCTGTTTAACAATTATATATTTGTTACAAATTATAATATACACACGTCACAAAAAGATTACAACGATTAGGTATGTGTGGTGAAATTCCTTTTAACACTAGATTTACGGACTGAGTCAATTTGACTCATTAAAAATTTGATTACTGTATATATGTAAAACTTAAATATTATTTTTTAAAAACACATATTGGTTTTTAGTTACGTCATGAAATGTACGTAAATGTTGATTCCTTTCCCCTGCAGACCCTTTCATTTCGCATTATCGAATGTGGTATACCTATTTTTACGGTTGTGAGCTAATTTGATTCATAAAATGATTTAACAGTTAATCGCATAACACATGAAATTTATAGCTTACATCAGGCCTGCGCAACTTTTGCAACCATTTATAAAAGCAAGCTTAATAACAAAGTTTTACTACTAAGTTCAAAACATAAAAATATAATAATTGAAGAAAATAAAAATCTTATTCTGGAAACAGTAACATTTTATAATTGCACCAAGTATGGCGTGGATATGCTTGACCAAATGGACCGAAAATATAGGGTTAAAGTAGGTTCTCGCAGATGGCCTCTACAAGTTTTCTATAATATTTTAGATTTAGCAGCTATAAATGCTTGGATTCTATATAAAGAGATCACTCGAGTAAATATTTCAGGAAAAGATTTTATTTTCCAATTAGCTGAAGAGCTAAGAAGTAAATATAGAGAAAATGTGGAGAACACTTTCATTCCACTGACAAAAATTCATACTACCGATGCACGGAAGAATTGTCAAGTTCAAGAATCATATAATATAAATAGGTGTAAGAACCTTTGTACTAAATGTAATAGAAATGTTTGCGGAAAATGTATTTCAAACAGAGTTTATATGTAAAAACTGTTTTCAATGAATTTTTTAATAATAAATCTTTCATTTAAATTGATTTGGAACTGTTTTCTTTGCAAAAAACTTCAATTTTCTGATATGAGTCAAATTGGCTCACTTCAGTAAAAATAGGTATATAATCAACATCCGTAAATCTAGTTTAATACTATTATTATCTCGTCACTGTTTACTTTCACGCTTTTCATAACAAACTGACTCTCCTCGCATATAGTGACTCTGACCTATAACAATTGCACAACACCACGCATTTTAGATCTTCCACTCGCACTTCCAAAAACATACATACTCGACCTCACACACTCGTATTCACACTACTAAAACCAAATCCACATTATAAATTTTTCTCGAAAAGTAATACCGTGTTCTCGATATCAGCACCCCCTTTCGCATAATAAAGCTCGTCGAAACTCAAAATATTGCCTTTCATTCGTTGATATCTCACGATATGAATTAATGACAGATATGAATTAATAACAGATATGAATTACAAATACTAGCAACTTTTACAAAAAACTGTTCGGATTAACGAATCAAGTTTCGACGATAATATGATAAGCAAAAATTATAATGCACACGTACTACAATAAAGACCTAGTTAAGGGGGTTTTCTGATGTAGAGGTAAAAACAGAAACACTTCTTCAGTAATCTTTGATTAAGATTTAAGAGTCGTTAATGCAGTGTTTTCTTGCCATCCATTGATATATTTTAAGAATATTCCAAATTTCCATCAACAGAAAATAACAGTTATAAAAATGATTGAAACATATGTACAAGGTGATTTAAAAGTACATACTTGGCACGTTCACATGATTGCGGCTGTCTATTTGCAACAGACAAATTATCAAGCATTCTGTTTAGTAAGGACACAGTTATTGGTAGAAACAGAAAATATAAAGAAACTCGAGTTTTAAAAAGAATGGTGAGACTTTAGATTTAAAGGATGATTTTCTTTTATTCCTTTTATTCTTCTTTTATTCCTCTTTTGTTCACTTACCCCTGTAACGACTATGATTCTCACCTTCGCCACTAGATGAATTCCGATTTTGAGGACTTTCTCGCAAGTCCTCGGAAAACCTCCAATTCCTATACATGTAACTTCCCGACCTTTCAATAGTATTCTAAGGCAGGGCCTTCTAGAAAAGCCTTACTGACGAGTCCACTAGCAGTCCCTGATGAAACGCATTACTTCCTTTTCCTACCGTCCCTTCTACACCGCCAATGAGAATACCTGTGACCAGCCTGACTCCAACGACGTGGGGGGAGGACCCCCTACACTTTGAAAAGAAAAAAAATAGTAAATCATTTCAATTGATTATAATTGATCTAATGTCAGCGATAAAAATACTGTCTGGAGATGTACTATCTAAATTTGAAACCAATCGGTTAACTAAAAATCGAGCTATTATGTCAAAATATAAAAATCATTTGTTTTGGGAAAAACACGGTTGAAGCTTTTAGTACAAATTGATCGATTCGTTGTACTGTTTCATAGTATTTCACATATTTTGTTTTCGGGCTGAATAATCAACTTATAATTAATTATGTTAGTCGTATATATTACATTTAAATGAATATATTAAATATTTATTGAACAATATTATAACGTAGGGTAAAAATTATCGATGAACTATATTTAATTGTGTTTACTCTCAATCAAGTCTGAATTACAACTGACCAACCCAACTACTTTCTCATTTTATTCTCTGTTCTTTCATAGATAATATAAATATACACAATCTATACCATAATTAATTCATTACACGCATACTCGATCCGTTCTTTCTTACATGCATCATTTATTTTTACATCAATGTATGAGCCGTTCACTGCATAAATTGATTAACCCCATAAAACAAAAAGTGGAGAAATGCAATGAAATAATGTATATTGTTTTTTAAAATTCCCTTTATAATTTAAATCGAAATAAATATCGTAGAATGCATAAATACAAATGTAACTTTCATCTAACGGTATATAAAATTTATAAGAAAAAATAGCCAAAAGGTAATCGTTAGTAATGTTACCATTTTTATGTTACTGGAAGAGTTAATCGATTTGGCAAGTGAAAAAAGTAATAAATTTAAATTTTACTAAATTTTACTTAAATTCTGATAAGACGGTACTAAAAAATTCACCGTTATCATTCATGGCTTGCTAGTGCATTTGAGCTGCATTATTGCAACGATTTACATTAGAGTACGGTGTTAATCAAAGTGACCTCTGAAATAAATTATTTATTATTCAGTGGTCAACAAATTTTTGTCGTTTAATGGTGTTAATCTTAATTATCAGGGAAAGTTATTATAAATATAAAAAGTTATGACTATGCCAAGTGCTTTGACATTTAAATTTAAGTTTTTCAAAAAGTGGAGTTAATCGATTTGTGCAGTGAAGGGCTCATATATATATATTAAAATTTATGGCAACCATTACCGTACATCAGTCCTTTGTTTATAGACCACCATGGGCACAAAGAGGGTGATAAAACTAAAAGTATGATGACATATGTACCAGCAATGTTACAATATCCATCCACTCCTACCAAGGTAATAGGCATATGTTTTCTATGCGAATTTTATCAAATGGGTTTGCACGCATATTTTTTAAGGTCTAAACACGAAAGAAATGAAGAAAAGAAACAATCGATTTTTTCGAACCTGTATATTAGAAGACCCCCGTAGTAATGTTAACGTTGAAATGGCACACTACCTTTTTGTGCTCTCTCACGGTTATCTAAACATTTTCAAATTTCGTGTCATTTTCAGTTATTTGGAACACATAAAAAAGACTATAAAAATTTACTAAAACGTTTTCACCTGTGTATGTCAAGTGTGAAAAAAAGTATGAAATACTTTTAAATATTTACTTATAAAATTCAAGTATCCAAAAAAAGTTACAGAAAATTTTTATTTACCATTATTTTTCGACATAGTACCTGAAACCAGTGTTTCATATAAGAAATTACGCTTAACGATATACAGTATACGATAAGATAAAACAGTTTTAAGCATCTACATTTATAACTTCAAATTTTAGAAAAGAAGTACGGCTTAAACCAATTCTTAGAAAAATATATTTATTCAAAGACATGAATATCGTAATAATTTTGGCAAATGTTATTTTTATGGAAATCACAAATTGGTTTAAAGGAAGACATACAATAATATATCTCTTAATATTTCTTTACTACATAAACAGATCCCTAACCTTTACTTCTTTCTTAATTTTTTGGCACAGTGCCTTTTAAATTTTTGAATACGTTTAATAAATTCTGACGTGTTAATATCTCCATTGATTTTCAAGGTGTTTGACGAGATAATCTGTTATACATTTTCGAGGTTACGAGAAGTCATTATAGGAAATATACGTATACTTCGTAACATGTCAAAATGAGGATGTTTTATTCCTGAAGTCATTATCTTAGAGTCTTTTGCGCTCTATATTGGTTTGCACTTTGTATTATTTAGGAGTTTATATTTTTAATTAAGATTTTGGTACTATAATTACTTATGTTACTTTCAATCACAACAATAATAACTTCTCTTACAGAATGAAAACCATACTCATAATGTAACCCATTTTGTACTTATCTACTTACAAAATTTTGCTGCGTGGGCATGAATAACTCCAGGGTCCCATTTCACGGCTAATGAAGAATTCTTATGAACATAATACTACGAAGCATCCAAAAAATGTTTATTTCAGTTCTGTAGGAATAGAACGAGTACAACCCTGAGAGAATCTTTGGGACATAGGTGTGATCGCGTGTGAGAGGATCGATTGTGTCACGGGGCAATTACCGTGGTGACCCTAAGAAACGGCTTTTGGCTAACTCTCGCGTAGAAGTGTGGCGATTGAAACTAACTTGGATAACTACATATAGTTACGGATAGGAGTATAACATAACAAATTACAGGAGTATAACACTGGAGAGTTAACATCATAAGTGCCATGCCGGTTTCCAGGGACCAACAACAGACTAACAAGTCCAAAAGGTGCTAACTTTTGGTGTTAAATTCTTCGCCATCTTTGGACCTAACGTTTCGAAATTCCTGTTATAATAATTGGGACAGTATTTCTGAGTTTTATGAATACTTTGCCCGCCTCCGGTGGCCCACTTAACACGTTGAGTGCGGCGCCGATTTTGCTATACTTTCCGCTCAGGCGGCAGCTAGTGAGCACTTGATGCCGAGCGCTCGAGTATACCGAAGGGTATGAGCAGAAGATTACCTTGTTTCACTTTGTCGTTTTGACTGTGAGAATGGTACAGCCAATGCACAAATATACAAATTATAAACAGAAGATAATGGGGTGAGGAATGCCAGAAAGGCAAAAAGGCGATCACCAAGAAACGATCAGTCAAAAAAGCCACGGAAGTGTAAAGATTTACTTTAGCAGAGGGAATTAAATTTTTACAATATATTAATTGTCATTGATAATTTAACCCCTGACAATGCCAGTCTTACGCACCGATGATGATCAAACGAAAAATTCGCTGTCAGTCCCTAGAATCCACACCGTCCAAACGAAAAGTCTACTGTCAGTCCCTAGGGACTGACGTAGCACTCAACGTGTTAACACGTGTTAACATATAAATTTAAAAAATTAATTATGGCAGAACTATATATTCAACTAACGGTTGAATTCTTTAATATTTTGCTAGTCTGGGCCTGAACAAAATAGCAAGCAAAATGGACTGGGTACTTAACGTGTTAAACTTCACAAAATGCACTTTATTCAGGTTTTTCTTCTGATATATGAGTCGTTTATTTTGAAAATGGTGTAAGTCCATTTTCAAAAAAATCGAGTCAGTTACCTTAATAGTTACATTTTTACATTATCCTTTCATTCCGAAGTAACTTGTTACTAATATATTTAAAATCATTAAGATTTTGTAACACGAAAATTTGCTGGTTAATGAAAGGATGAAAAAGTTTATTTTGAAAGTGACGTAAGTCCCATTGTAAGGGTTCCAAATGGGTATGGAAAATATTATGCAATAAAATTTTACGAGATCCCAGCTTTGTGTTTAATTATCAAAGTAACAGTTGAATTATCGATGTGCAATGAATATGTTTTAAACAACAGAACAGCGCCTGTCCACAGAAAGAAGCGCATTGTTCTCGCGCAGTCTGCGTTGAAAACCAGATTGATGAACAGTGTTGTTTCATTTGCTGACTATTTTTACTTGTTTCTACAGTTTTCTTAAATTCGGATTGCATAATTTCTGCTTTATTCGTAATATTATAAATTTCAACCGAAAAACTTTAATAATATCAAATTGGCACCAGTATACAAATAAACGAGACCACTCACAAACTTAAAATATAAGGACTTCATGTATTTATTACATTATATATCACCTACATATTTCAGTTATTTAAATCCCTCTCGCATACACAAACTGGAGAAGACTGAATAATAATTAATAAAATAATATTAATTTTAATGTAAAAATTATTTAACAAAGAATAAAAGTTGAATATTCTTTTGATTTTATAACATAAAAGTGTATATATTTATTTTTATTTCAAGAGAAATTTACTTTTCCTATGGACTTGTACTTTCTTAAGAATTGAAAACGTCATTTTATTGATTTTGAAAATGGCGTAAGTCCATTCATAGCCATCTAAAACATATTATTTCTTAACTAATGTTAATTATGCTAATTGGGATGATAAATTTGAAACATTTAAAAATCCAAGAACATTATTCTATTATGTTATCTGTTACTCATATTTTTAAATTTAATGCAACGCAAACCCTTCAATATCTCGATTCGAACATAAATGGACTTACGCCATCTTCAAAATATAACTCTCATATATATGTAGGATTGTTGGGTAGCAGCAAAACGACGGTGGTAAATAATAAATATAAAATTTATTGTGAACTAACTTATTCTAGACTTATGACTTTCACACTGGCTATCTCTCAAAGAACTGTCCCGTTTCACGCCCCTGCACCCTTATTTAAATCTTGCACTCTGTCTTCTTTCATACTCATGCTCTCTTTCTCAATCATACGTTTCTCACGCACTCCCCACAGCTTTGCGCTCGGTGGGTTACGTATCCTAAACACTCAGACGCATTTCACTCTTCACTTGCATTCGATACTGTCATAAATATCCCGTTCACACGATCCTTGCACTCGGCACTCGTCCTTCCGGAAAACACTTACACAAAAAGTACTGCCACAGGAGGTGACCTTATACTCTAAACACGCCGGGCTCACCATTCCCATATATATGCGGTTTTGTATGGTAGAAAAGGTGTATGTTTTGAAATATATTGATTGACTCAGGATTGACTATCGGTGGACTTTGGTTTGTTTCGGATGATGCATGTCTGGTTTGGGGTTTGTATACAATGATGCGACAAGCAAAGGTATGGGGAGGTATCGGGTTTTTGGTAAGCATCCGTTGACTCAGGGTTGACTTCTGCGTCATTGGTGCACATCGGACCAAATTGAAGACGATAAGGTCGTCTTTACAACAGAGTCGAGTACGCGCAGCGAGCGAAAGTTTAGGAAGGCGTCCTGAGTGTTCGAAGTATCTGGCCCACCGAGGGCGAGGATGCGTGGGAAATGCGCGATCGAGGAAGACAACCCGAGTATAAAAGAAAACAGACTGTAAGATTTAATCGCTTTCGCTACTACGGCTGACTATAGTCACCGGCCACGAGACGCCTACACACGGAGGGTGACTATAGACACCGGCTACCAAAATTGTCCCAAAAATTAAGACACGTGCTTAGCTCTCTTCGCAAAGAATTGCAAGCGCTATTGCCATGGTCCTTTTGTTCTTTTTCTTTTCTTTTTGTCAAAAGACTTGGACCCAAATGCTGAAGACTGCGCGCACGTAGTGTTTCCACCTCAAAGAGTGCTTGAGAGATATAGTTAACGAATAGAATTAGTTTTACCTTATTTGTTATTTGTTATCTTCGGAATATACATAATTATTAATCATCATCAATGCTGCTATATGAGAGAGAACATTTATCTATGTAAGATTTCTTTCTAGATTAATCCTATGCAGACCGGGATCTGCGCGTCTAATAAACAACAACTCCTTTCTAATAACAAGACAGGTTTATTTAATTAAAATATTACACTAAGTTCCCCTCAATTCTGTCTCTCAAACGCACGATCCTCTATTCACTACGTTTCGACTACGCACAATCTGCCTTCCGCCTTCTGTACCTTCTGCCTTCTCTGTGCCTTTGCACCTTTATTTAAAGTCTAATGCTCTCTCTTTTCATACACAAGCTCTCTTCGTTGATCACTCATTACCCTTTGGGAAATTTCGCCTTTGGTGGGCCAGGTACTTCAGACACTCGGGCGCATTCCTAGACTTTCGTTCATTGCTTGCATTCGACCCAGTCATAAACATCTCATCCGTACAATCCTCGCACGTAGTCACCCATCCATCCGCACGCACTCCAGGCATTGTCCTAAATGCCTAAGTCGAAGCCGATGTCGCTGTTTATTATTCCCTTACTAGAGTCCTTCGCTGTTCGCAACCCCCACATCTATGTCAATCCTGTCTGTTCCGTCGCGGAACAAGGAAGACCCGTTACGGTCTTCCAACAGCCAGGTCTTAGGGTCAAACAATTCGGCATCGGAATTTTCCTCTACATGCCTTCAGCATATTCGAATGCTTTTACCTTTATTCTGACTTCTCGTGTCGCGGAACACGAGAATCCTGGAAATCTCTAATTTAACGAAATTAGGCGACGGCTCTTAAGACTTGGCTGACAATAGGCCTGAGGAGTCCACGTGGTCCGCACACGTTGGAAGCCTCAGGCCCTAGCTAGGGGTCATAAACGACCGATGGAGTCACCAGCGCGCTGGCGGACCCCACGTACTTCACCTTGGAGGAGAGGGTTTCCTCCACTACTGTCGACATTTTGGGGGAACCTTCCCTTCCTCCAAGGCGACCGATTCGCGGACCAAGGGAACGCCCTTGGTCAAATCAGCCAATAATATTTGGGGAGCTCCCGATTTTTCCTAAGATCGATCTTAGAAAAATCGAGGAGCATGAGTTCTCTTCGAATCATCAGAGGCACCAGTTCGCTTCGAATCGTCGAAGACACAATTTCTTTTCGCTCGTGCAACTGAAACAACTATTGTTTCATAAGCTTTGACCCTAGTAGGCTTAAGGAGATCGCCCGGGGAGATACCCGTATTGGCGCATTTCTCTTTGGGCCACTTCAGGTCTGGCATGGATATGAGATCCAACCGAAGGTCTCCATGGCCCATTGCCACTCCCTCTTTCGCATCCAGTGGCATGCGCGAACGCATGGGACACCACCCACTGGACCCCGAGGGCACCAACGAGGAGGCGAGGTAAGTGGACTTGCCGGTTCGGGCCCTACAACTTCACCGAAGTCTCCCGCACTGCGCAGCTCGGCTTTGCAGCTATAGGGATCGTCAGTTCCATCGTGGTTTCTGGCGGACACCTTACACCAGAACCCTCCCCAGCTTCTGCCCTCTGTGCAACTGAAACAGTTGCCCAATATTAATTTGGCGGGCAACATTGCGAGGTCGCGAGACGGATTTACAACCCGTCCGAATACATCAAAAGATTCAATCGCGACGCAACACTGTCTGTGACTTTCTTTCAACATGACGCTATTACTGACTTAATTAACAGATATAAAACTGCAGGATGCGTGGAAATTGTAAGAGAGCAAGAACTGATGTTTGGTAATCAGTCAAAGAATCCAAAAGTAGAAATTTGATCTGCTTCAATATCGGAACTGTCCGTACTCCTAGAACGATCCTTTAGCTCGTCTGACACAAGTAATAGTCCAGAAAGAAAATATAAGTGCCCAATATAAGGAAGATGTCGTGAATTTCTAAGAAAGGTGGAAAGAGAAAGGAATTGTCGTTCTAAACAGTGGAAAAGAGGTTTGAGAAGCTAACAAGCCTGTAGCAATTGTTTACGTCAAAAGAACAATTGTTCGAAGGAGAGTCTCGCACTATTAAATTAGAAAAAGTTTCTGAAGAAACATTAGCCATGTTCAACGGAGCACGAGATGAAAGAGCAATAGTACATGGTATTGATATACAACGATGGTACAAAAATTAAATTTGGAAGCTCTCCAAGTAACATCGTGTTGGCTGTGTAGTTTTAAAAATAAACATGGCATTGTAGAAAAATTTATAATATATACGTGTCCATTCGAAGCTCTATTCTGGTACGATCGACACGTACACATGTTTTGTAAAATAAAAAATTACCATTGACTACAAAAACTCGAAATTACAGTGAGAGAAAATAAAAATATTATTTGGTGGTATGTTTCCCTTGTATTACCAATAGAACTGCAATGTATTTTACATGTGTTTTCTGAAAACCGATCAAAGTGGGTCCCAACTTGAAGTACATTCCGGAGGAACCCTATCCTGCAAGGGAGAAAAACAAACGGATGCTTTAATTCAATCTGTATCGACTATTAGACGTAGTTACACGATTCGACCCACCAAATCAGTAGACGGAGAATTGTTCCTATCATTATTCCTCAGGCTCATCAAATAGGACGAGTATGTCACGGGAAATCAAACAATTCCAACTAACAAGCAGAGTGCAAGTCCTTCGGGTCATTGATTTAATTGAAACTTTGCAGGTTTGTAGACTTAGCCTCCCACTTCAAGAAGATGTACCATTATAAGAGCAACTACTCGATAGTTTTTGAGATATTTATGATTAAACCTATATTATTCATAACTACAATCGAATAGTTATTGATATTTATCAAGTACCGTTGTGCCCTAACGACGACCTCCGATAATTCTTATGCTGGTGGACCCCGTGTTCAATCCTCCCGTCCGTAATTAATATTTCTTCTCTATCTATTTTTTATTTTGTATTTATTTTTCACCCATGAAAAAATACAATTTTAAATAAATTACAAATAAAATTATTTAATAAAAAACATACTTATTTATTGTTGATTACAACAGTGGTACTTATCGTAGAAAAAGGGAAAGCATAAGTCACATCGACATCTTGCACATTGAATAAGTGGAGTATTATTACAGGAACATCTACTGTTTGTTAATAAGTCTTTTGGGAAACGGACTTGATTAATATTTTCAAAAATGTCAAATATGTACTAGCATGAGAAAGCGTAAAAAAATAAATTTCTCTATTAAGAACTTTTATTTACAATTTATTTAAAATTATTTGTTTTCATGGGCGAAAAATTAATGCAAAATAAAAGTAGATTGAAAAAAAGACTATTAATTACGGACGGGATCGAACCCAGAGCTACCAGGCATGGAAATTTTCGGATGTAGTCATTAGGCTACAATGGCACTTGACAATTATTCGAAATAAATCTGTAATTAAGGCAATAATAAAACTTTAATCATAAATATCTCAAAAACTATTGAGTAGTTGCCCTTATAATGATATATTTTCTCGAACTGCACGAAGAAATCTACAAACCTGCAGAGTTTCAACTAAATCCATGAACAGAAGGACTTGTTAGTATAACGCACACGCATCACATTCGAAATCGCAACAACTACAAGTATAATAAACTATACACAAACACGAAAGTGCCTTTTACTGCACACCCAAGGTGCTCAGTATCTCAAATGATCGAGCATACTGAAAGAAGGCATCCACCACGAGAATCTTTGGCTGCCTTCGTACAACAAACATGTATAATATTTTGCAATATAATATTAATATATATATAATATCGTAGGATGGCGAAAACTGGTTTCGAGACACCAAAAATTGACAAAACAATAAGAACAGAATAACACAAACTCAAAACTCATAAAACTATTTTGTCTAAGAAAAAGAACACCAAGATAACGAAACGAAAACACACAAAGATGCACTCTAATTTGACTCTCTTTCCAACACCAAGCGACTCACGCTCGTGTTGGTCACAATTGTGTAGAGTCACACAGTCTTTACTTCGCTGGAGAGTACTTGGGATACTCAGATTTACTGCAGTCTGTATTTTCGATTCGACTCTCACTGGAACGCAACTCTTTACAATAACTCGCAATCACACCTCTCAATAACGCACGCTCTAAGACTATCTTAACTCTAACTCTATCTTCCAGAGCGGGCCCTTTTAAGCCCGTCTGGAAGGCAAGGACCTCCCCCGAAGGAAGAGAAAACTCCCTCCACGCAACGCTCTGGGGTGGAAGGGATTCCTCCTTCAGGTCAGGCTCTTCGAAGGGTCACCCACGCGGGAACCCTTCCCGAGAGGTGCCCGCGGATGCGTCACCCCCAGTTTACAATGGGGAGAACCGGGGTTGCGCGAGGCTAACTCACGTGGCCTGGCCCCGACTTTTTGAGAACACCCTATAGGAACACTTCGACCATCGTGCCTTAATGGCGTTTAAAAATATCCTACAATTGATTTCTAAGGACTCTGTTTTGGTCGTCAAGGACCCTGCTTTTATGCTTTTCTTAACTTACGCTTCACCTCCTCGTAGGGACCTCGTAACTTAATTTTCCTCCCCAAAATACTTTGAAGTATTTGAATACCGAGAACGCAGTTTCGTTTTCAGTAAAATATTGTTATTTGGTTCTCTGCTGACTTGATATTTTTGATAATCCATGGGATATGATGGTGTTGTAATTTGGGAATGAAAATCTCCATTTTATATCAGCATAGATCTTCGTAACTTACTGTTGATAAGATTCTAATCGTACGATTTCTATATGTTGTAAATCTGTTATGTTCATATTTTCTATATGTACAATATAGTTGTCTCAAAGAATTAATCTAATTCGAATATTGCAAAAGCCTGTCTATAATTAGGTGATCAAGAGCAGAGGTATGTATTGGATAAAACATTACGTTTAGAATAGCATAAGCTATTTTGAAGTCATGGAATAAAGTGTGCAATATAATATTTTGGATACATTTATAAAGCTTTAAATAATTTCATTAATTAGTTTCATTTAATTACTTCGACCATAAATCAATTTGTTGTAACGAGTTGTAATTGATTGGCTTCTTCAATTGTCAGTGGTTTCTGAAGTCTATCTGCAAATGATGGCATTTTAGCAATGAATTCTCTTCTTGTGACTTGTTAGGTTAGGTTAGGTTAGGTTAGGTTAGGTTAGTGTAGTTATCCAAGTTAAGTTAGTTTAAGTAACTAAGTTTAAATTAGTATAGTATCTAACAACAGTTCATTTAGAATTGATGCATTATTTTTAGATTTATGATATAGACTCTAAATATTTATCATATAAGCAATTATTGGCTCATTGTTAGAGTTCAGTTTTTGGAGAGTTAGTGTTTCAAGAGACAGTCGTAGAAGTGAGTTTAAAGTCAGTGAGTCTAGAAGTTGTTAGTTGCCAGTCATAGAAATCAGTCTTAGAAATTAGTTCTAAGAGTAGGACAGTAAAAGGTTGAGTAAAGTCGTGGTCAGTCAAAATAAGCATAGATACTATTCTATCATATTAATCTGTTATTCCATTGATAAAGCTTATTTTGCTCTGTTAAATATTACAAAATTATTCTAGTCGATCCCTCCCAAAATATGATCCTAAATATATTATAAATTAGTTATAAATTATAATAATAATACTGAGGAGAAAGTATTAAATTAATATACACATTTATATCGTATATTTAGTATTTGTATAGTACAAAATATTAAAAATAAAAATTTACAGCAAAATAGTATTATATAATATTGCAATAAAATAATATATATTGTTATATTACAGTAAAATTTTAGTATCATGGCAAAATCACAAACTTGATATAAGATTTTTACTTTGTTGCTTGTAAACACATTTCGAATTTCCCAATTCATCGTGACAGTAATAAAACATCAAAAGGCATTAACTGTGTAAATGATAATAAATTATAATAGCGAACAAATAGCTTATTTAAATTAAATAAAATAATATTAATTAATGAAATGAGTTTAAAATTAGTTATGTATAAAGTTAATAATCAATCTTAAAATAACTAACAAATTACAAATTGTAAAATTTACAATACATACTTTAACATGTTTGCTATCATTGTTCATGGAAAAATTTTTCTCTTTGTCCACAATCCTATCTTGAACAAAGAACAAATCGCGTATGTACAACAGTAAATTTGTTATGACCTAGCATAAGTGATGGAAATGTGTTGTAAAATAGGATCAAGTATAATTTTTTATTATTTACGCTATACGAAAACATCTGCTATGTAAATAGACAAAAATTAATCTACTTCTCTTGTCGAAGATTGAAATTCAATTTCCGTCACAAATATGTGACGCTGGGGGATCTGTATAAGATTTATCGTCGAAGTGTCGCTCATGTGTGTCACGTGATAGCGAACGTGTTAAGACATTACTGAATTTCGATTATCTCTATACCAGAATATATATCGTTACAGTACTGTAATTAATTTTTTTAATTTCCAACCGTTATTAATTGAGTCATTATGATATGAATAAGGGGTTATGAAACCAATAATAATTATATTAATTATAATATATTATAAATGATATATTAATATTTATAATTATTTATTAATGAAACCAATAATTACTGACGTAATTACCTTTAATTATAAAAAACAATAAACGTATATATATACGTACAAAAATAATTTATACTCTTATTCGATTTTATTTATTTTAATTTTATAAATAATAACAGGTATTTGTTATGTACGACATTATTACTTAAACTTAAATTCAAGGTAATTAAAATGTTATTATATAAATGAATATGAATATAATATGAATATACTAAAGTTGCTCATTGTATAAATATACGACTTGTAATAAAGTTTGCAATTAAGCAATTTTTTAAATTTCAACATTTCAGAAAATGTACGTCGACCGTAAATTTCATTAAATTATTTATTTCTCTTTATTATCACGAATTATCGTTTTACGTGACAAAAATTCAGCAAATAATTTTTCACGAGGATTTTATAATTATATCGTAGTAGGTCATCCTATAAGAGGTGTGAAATTTTCTAGTACGTTCTGTTATTCAAAACTGAACGCAAAAAATATTGCCAGAAGAGTAAAATTGAATAGGATAATATTTTTCTTGGGAAATGCTATCGATTATCTAAATTATCAAAATGTGTTTTTCTTTAGCTATAATAACAAAAATTCTTGAATTACAATTTCATATTTTTGTGGAAAGTACAATTTTAACGAAACTTTGTGGAATCAAACATACTTATCTATATACCTTTCGGTATTATAACTAAAATAAACGTGATAAAATTTCGTTTTCAGGATTCTCAAAATGGTAATTCAGGAATGAGTGAAAATTTTTCGTAAATTTAATTATTTCCCTTTCATATGTAGCTAATAGGTTAATTTGTGTCAAAGGCTTTTTCTTTATCTTTAATTATTTTCGAACTAACATTTTTGAAATCGATTTTTAGACCAAAATTTCATTCCTTAATCTTGAATTACAATATTTAAGTGAATATACACGTATAAATATATATAATTATTTTATATATTAATACATGTAGGTTAAGGAATTATGCGTATAGAATGTTGGGTTAGGTTAGGAATAAATGAGTAGAATAAACATAATTAAAATATAAGAAATGATTTATTCCTACGATTGTGCTCTAAACGCTGGCTCTGAATACTTCTCGACCGACTCTTTCTCTCTTCTGACTCTAACAACAAATTGACTCGCTCGCATCCTAACACACTTATTTTACCCTTGCATTCTAAGTCACTCTTCACTCGCAGTCGATACTGGTATAAATAGTCTGTTCATACGATCCTTGCACGCAGTCACTCGTCCTTCCGTAGACACTCCAGATATCAGCTTGAACGCTTCCGACGAACCTGAGGCCCAAGCATTCCCATGCACTCTGCATTCATAGCCTCACAAAGGATACTGTCATCCAGGCGATGACCTGCTACACGTATGTATCATTTTTGTCTATTATATCGTTCGGGTCACGATATAGCGAGGTCGTAAAATTGACCAGGAGTCAAAGTAAACATGTTTCTGCTGCCGAAACGAGCGAATTGACAGAAATACTAGCAGATAAGGACCTTAGAAAATAGTCGGGACCGTACGAAGGAATGTTTTATTCAGTGTCGATATAATCTGCAATATTCTGAAATACGGAGAAAACCATTTTTAAAGGTTCCGTTGCAGGGTATTACTCGATTCTTTAATATCTTAATCGTTTGCGTAGCAGAGGGTTTTTCAAACAACGTGGTCGAAAAACGCCAAAGGGGCTCATTTAATTTTGTGCCGAGGAGCGCTATAGTGCTCATTTCAACGTCTTTATTTAAACGAAAATACGTTTGGTTTAGTAAAGTTGCCACAATGTAACATACGGAATTGTGTAGTGTGTAGCACTAAAAGTAAGAGAAAAGATCGCATCTAATTTGTATGCAATGTTAAAGGTAGTCCAACCAATATAACCTGTTTTCATAAACAGCAATGTTTAAAATTGTAAATATTATTTTCAACAAAATATCATTTGTTCTTCAAATTTTTCATACTTTTAATTTGTAACTTACTGCTTTATGGAAATCTATTATATATACGATACATATAGACATAAAGTACATAATATATATATATGCAATAAATAAAATAATAAGTTACAAATGCAAAATGTTTATATATATGTATATACTATTAATTTATAATAGATAACAACGAAATACAAAATGTATTACTTGTAAAATATGAAAAAGGGTAGTGCAGTTACGGACACAGAAAGACATTCTAAATATTTCAGATAGCCAGTAGTATTTTCATGTTTTATATTTGTAAATAAAATACCACTTATTAAGTGAAATACAAAATCATATGTACACTACCATTAATTCTTTGCACTCGAGAGGTGACTCTCAGTCACCATTTAATCAGATTCTAAAGATCGACGTTAATTAATATATCAAATTTAAAATTACCTAACGATGTGTGGAATGTCGAAGAAAAATAATTCTACGTCTCAATTTGCATATGATTTCTCATCTACCATTTTAAAAATATCGTCGACTCTATGACAGAAAGTCTTCGAATTATTATTTTTCTGTAACGAAAAAGTCGTCGAGTGCAAAGGGTTAATTTATTGTTGGCACCCTCGAGCTGAATGTCATATACGGCCCTGAGTGCCGAAGCATAAATCAGTGCCGATTCTTAAGAGTTTAATTTACGATCGCTATATCGTGGCCTAGACTATACAACTCTATAAAGTTTCATTTTGTCATAAAATAAATGAACACTATCTTTATGGATTAATTAACTGTGGTAATGGTTGACATAGATTTTAATATATGGACCGTTTATTTTGAAAGTGGTGCAAGTTCATTTTCTGTTGTTTCGAGAAAATTAAAGGTTAGCATATTTGTCAATTAAAATATATAGGTTAATTATGTCAGGTGTGGCAATGTCTCTACTAATTTATCAATATGTAATTTGATTATATAAATTTCTTTTAGGCGAATTTAACTAAAATAGTGTATATTTACGGGCTGCAAATGGACATATACCACTTTTATAATTAGTCAATTGCAGAAATCATTTAATTTCAATTTTGAAAAATTAAATGTCACTTAAAATATACTTCGTATAAATCCAATTTTGTTTATAAATAATAATAAGAAATAGAATAGTAATATTTTTTATTTTAAACGTTAATTATATTTATATATTTTTAAACTTAACATAAGATATTGGTATTATTTATTTATGCTTTTCATGTGGCAGTGTTTTGAAATATTCATGATACACAGGAGGTATATAAGGTAATAACTGCTGCATATCCTTATATTTTTCGTATGTAATAGGCCTGGCATCGTGATACAAAGGCACCAGGGTAATTTTTTCAAACTTTCGCGCTCTTTCCCAATATGTAGGTGATAAATTTTAAGCCTTAAACTGTATGTTCTCCATTGATGTTTCATATAAAACAGTATACCTTGCACTTTTGCAAAACCTCATTCAACATATTTCGAATTTTACCTTTTCTCCATTAGTGTTTTTTCTTATTTGTTTTCTAATTGAATTGTGTAGAATTTTTGTTGAAACGAAATATCTCTCGACACGTGAAATAAAGTAAATGCAGCCACCAGTGGCCACTGACCCCCCACTTGTTTGTGAAAATGGGACTAACGCCACTTTCATAATCAATGGCTACACAATTTCTTTTACCAACCAATTTTAAATTGAACAGAGCATTGGCATTTTTTGAGATATCAAATACTAATTAGTTATAAATAAAAAGTTTACACTAAATTAAGCATAAATTACGCGATATCTCTCTTTTTTTTAATGGACTTATACCATTTTCAAAATAAGCGGTCCATATATTGATGTAAAAATGAGTGATGTCTGTAAGAAAGAACGAGTGGATCGAGTATACGCGTAATGAATGAAGTATGGACTGTGTATCTTTATGTAATGTATGAAAGAAGAGAGTACAAATGAGAGAGCAGCTGGATAGGTCACTTGCAATTCAGAATTTATTTATAAAATATGAACGAGATCGTGCGAAAAAGAGTGATCATAGTTATATTTCATTAAATAATTTTTATCCTTCCTGATAATATTGTTAAATAAATATTTAATATATTCATATAAATATAATATTCACGACATTATTCATTACAGTAGTTAGCTCTGATCACTGTTACCTGATGAAGACTTTTCCACGCATTGTCAATGAAATAAAAGATATATCGACGAAACCACTCGTTTGTTGGCTCTTCGGCGTCTCAAAGGAACGAAATACAAACGAATTCCTTATATTTCACACATTCTAATAGACCTTCCTTACAGAGGTATAAAAATTAGGTTTGCGATTTTTATTATTGCAGCCGAGAAGCAGCACATTTCGATAATTTTAAAAATTGTTTGAAAATTGTTCGATTTTAATTATTTTATTTCTAAATCTAATATTCGGATATCCTTTTACGAGGTGAATACGTATCGCGCAAAAAAGTCGTGTAAAGGAAATCATATAAAAATTATTTATCGCTCTTTTAAGCAAATTGAAAGACAAACATAGATTCATTGTGGAGAAATATGTACGTACTTAAAATAGACACAGTCAACTGTAAATCGGTAATATCCTGAATCAACACACCGAGTGGCATGTGTCATTAGTTTATAAGAATATTCGGTACTGTAAACTGTGGTAATGGTTAACACAGATTTTGAATATATATGCGTTGATATAATAAAGGAGCGATGACTGTAAGAAAGGGATGAGTAGGACAAGTATGCATGGAATGCCAATATCTAATGGATTCATGTTATTGTGATAAATGAGTATGCGTGTAATGATCGAGGTGCTGTGTGAATTGTGTATGTTCATGCAATGTATGAAAGTAAAACGAACAAACCAGAGAGATTGGGTATAGGTCAGTTGCAATTGAGTTGCAATAGTGAAAATAGGTGTGAGCACGTGATTGCGAGAAATTAATTAGATTTATACTTAATATTTGTGTTTGATCATTTTTTATAATTAGATAAAGAATTGTTCTTATTGTTATTGATATTTCACCCACCACTAACATAAACACGTGCATACCTACGCGTAATAAACTGAATATAATAGTAAAATCTGTGAATGTACAGTCGGCGGAAATGGAATAAGAAAATGGAAATAAAAAATATAGAAATTAATCTTCATTAATACAAAACAAACTGTCATTCTGTGAAATTCGCAGTTACTGTACATAATGAGAAATTAAACAAAATATTAGAATTTATCGGAAAATTTGAACGCAAAAGTATCCACGTGCATTGATGTCTATGTTGGATAAAATGCATGCAAACGAACATAATAAAGTCTAAAACAACTGAATGTAATGTAATCTACTGTATTGTTTTAACTTCTGATAGTTCGCCTCAGACAGTCAAGTAAGAAAAATGAAACATTTTAATTCGAAGGAGAAGTTATTGTAAAATTGTGGGAAGGAGAAAAATATAAAAGAGAAATTGCAAATAAAACGTAAACATCTCGAATTGCGAAACAATATACAGCGAGTCACAGCCAAAAACGTACATTACATGTGAAAATACATTTCATTCGAGAACAGAAGTTTGAAAATAATTTCAAGAAAAAGCAAGGCAGATATATATTGTAAATATATCTATATTTAGTGTGTAATAGTGACAAAAGAAATGAACATTGTTTAACATAAAAAAATGAAGTTACTATAATACAGTGCAGGAAACATCTCACAGCTAAAATCGTACACAATAAGAATATTGTTCAATATTTAAATGAAATTATATTAAAAATTACATACATTAAAAATTAGTGCTTAGCAGAGTATTTTCGGCTATATTCTACAGCATGTCGAGTTTATTTTTGGCATAGATTTTACTAGATTTTGTGTAAAATCTGATTCAATTTTTCTCCATTCTTTTTACAATACCTTTTCTAAATCATTTTTGTTTGTAATTGTATGTTTTCTTATCCTTACTTTTAATTCGTGTCAAGTATTCTCAATTAAGTTTAGGATAGGTGACTGGAGAAGTGTATTGATAACTTTCAGTTGTATAATTGCCACATTTTGACAATATGGGACGTTTGTTTTGGGATCATTATAAAGTTTAAAACAATCAAAACTTCCTAATTTTTCGGCACTACTTTTTAAATTCTTTTTTATAATATTTAAATAATCAATTTTGTTCATGTTTCCTTCAATAAATTCAAAATTTCCTGTTTCAGCAGTCGATATACATCCCCAAACCATCGCTGATCCATCTCCATGGAAACGCGTTGTTTTCACCGATGAATCGAAATTTTGTGTTTTTGGTTCATCTAAGAAAAGAGTTTCGAGGAAACCAAATACAAAATACCAAAAAGAAAATTTGATACCAACTGTGAAAGGAAGGGCGTCACTCATGGTATAGGGTTGTATAGTTAACGGCTGGGAGTTGGTGATGATCACATTATAGATGCCCAAGCGTCTAGAAGCTATTATTAGATCTAAGAGGTATCCCATTAAACATTGAATTAATAACTTCAGTTTTATGTAATAATAACTCAATTAATTTGTAAATGAACGAACACTGTTGCGTTCAAATGTTCCAAAGCATTTTATTTTCTTTAATTTTTCAGTCTGTCCAGTAATTACGAATTTCACAAAATGCCAGCTTACCTTTTATAAATAAAGGTTAATTTCCATATTTTTTATTTCAATTTTACGTGT
>NW_016909492.1:0-16587 GCF_001483705.2 Eufriesea mexicana | reverse complement strand
TCCCTACACATGCGTCGATTGCTACACTCGTCACGAATACTTATGTGACGGACTGTATAAGACCAATATCCAGAAGCAAAACTTTTCACATTGTACACTGTACTACCTAAGAAAAAAGGAATTTTAAATATTCATATTGGATGGACGTGGCTTTCGCGACATTTCCAACGAATGGCGTAAGAGCAAGCAAAATGCAAGAAGAAAAAGAAACCAATAACAAACGCGTAAATCTGAAGAGAACGTGTCAAGGAAACCATGTAACTGCGAATAGTGTGATAAAGTATACTACATTGCAGCTAACTCAAATAAACTTCTGCAAAAAGTTTTGGTCGTAGGCTCCATTTTTCTCGTCACGGTACATTAGACGCAGGTATCGCTCCAATCTGTCTTCCTCCATTTTGTCTTTTCCCACGATATCTATAGCGTGAGATTTTCGGAACAAGCTCGAGAGACGTCGGGAATGAAGGATAAATGGTGGAAGTTGAAAAGTTCGGGACCGCTTGAATAAAGTTGTTATTCGCCGGTGGTATTAAATTCTTGGGAACAAGGAAACATCAGAAGCCTAGTGGGAAGTTGGGAGTTTCGTTTGGAGCTTGCACATGACTGGAAGATCGTTAATGAGCGCGAATAGACTCCTAACGGCGTTAATTGTTGCCACAAGCCAAGGCGGAAGCGCTTGTATTTACGTAAGTTCCCTGTTCAAAACATTGTCATAATCATGGCGGAACTTTGAATAAAGTTGCCAGGAGAATGTACACGGTCATGCACAAATGTTAATGGCCATCGAAATTACTTGGCTACGCTGACAACTTGGGCTACGTAGTCTAATAATTACGGTTGTCAAGGTTAGAGCTGTGGCCGTAACAGGGAACTCCTAGTTGGGACCATTGTTTCGGGTTCATGGTAATCGAAGTTATCATAATCGTGTGAAAGGTGAATATGATTTAGTTAGGAACGATGTTTACTCTGAATTATTTAAGTTTAATTAGCTTCCGTGTACCTATTTTATTTGCGATAACATTATATCAATTTTTCGCACGTTAAAATACGTGAAGTATAACTTTAGTCTAATTCTAGTGTAATTCATCTTCATGGGGTTTAGTACGAAAAATTTGCGACTGGTTAAACGCGATATTATAGTATCGAATAGGAGTTAAGCAAATATTTCATAAATATTTGTAGAATTATGTGATATCAGCGAGAAAAGATTTGGAATATAGTTAAATAATTGAAGAATCGAAGAGTTATATCGATAACTATTAATTTTTACTGTTCCTAGGTCAATTATTAGATTTTTAATTTATATTATATTTATACATGCAACTGTATCGTATCGCACAAATTGATGAATAATGAAAGATTTTAATACTATAAGTCTAAGAATCGATGATACTAATTATTATTATACTCAGCTATGCTTATGGTAATTCAAAACGTTTAATCGATATAAATTATAAAATCATTTTCCAGGTAAAATATAATTCTGTGTTTACGAATAATTTAAACACGTCTCGTGACAATGCATCAAATTTAAACGCATTAAATTGATGTGAAAGTATATTAATTAATCATATTTCGCAACAACCATTTTGCCGAAAAACATTATTATTAATACGAACAAAAATCATAGTAAAACATGAAATTCTGTCTCGTTCTGTATCATGCAACACGTATACGTATACTTTCCGCTTATTTTTGTAAATAATTCTATTACGTTATTTACTCTGGTTAAACAAATTAGGCACATTAGCTACAAAATCGTTATAAAATTATTTTCAAAAATTATATAACTTTATTTTGCACTGAAAGCATCGATTTTAAAAGCAACGTAATATGTTGACTAAATATTTTAGTTTCCTCTTGGTGAGTGCCTACTATAATGTCTTAAAATCTTGAATTCCTTTTTCTTTGTATTTTATATAATAAACAAAATTTTATAGCTTGATACGTAGGACACTTTTAGTGTTAGTTGACCTGTGTCAGCCGTGTGTTAGAGATTGTAGGTCAGCTGAGATAAGAGTTAGCCAGCATTTAGAGCGTGTCTGAATAAAATTACAATTAACCTTAAAATTATAATAAGCGAAAAGCTCATTTCGTTACTTTTAAATATAGCATTATTATTTATTTAAACTTCAGCGACTCCATATGTGTGGTTTTGTACCTTCTCAACCTCCTTCGACTTTACACATATAAAGATTATTTATTAATTAAACGAAAAATTAGGATAAAAAGAATCTCAGTGAAAGAAAAATGACTGATACTGTATATACTAACCTAACCTTTTCTGTAAATAGACAATAAAATTAAAATATCTCGTAAACTCTCTCGTAAAAATAATGATTTTTTAACATAAATAGGTTAATACTTTTTTGTAAACAATATGAAGGGGCATCAACTGATATAATAAAAAATATACGATTCTATTTAAAAAAATTTTAATGACCTTCATATGTCCTTTACACATCCATTTACAAAAAAACTTGTACCATCAAAATATGTCTCTTTCGAAACCATTTAAATTCATCCCAAAATATTTTTCGCTATGCGTGATAATAATGACGTATATCTAAATGATAGTATGTGGTGACCCACCGTGTATATACAGGGTGTCCCAGCAACGGTAGTACGATCGGGAAGAGGATGATTCTATCGTACATCAGAGTTACAACAATTAGTAATATTTCGCTGTAAGATTTTTGCATTTTATACAAATTTAGTATTATTTTTCTCTCTTCACTTGTCGTTTCTTTCGCTTTTCTTGACATTATTACTTTTTCTTACTTTCCCTGTTGCTAAACGATTGAAATTTAGGATGATTATTGTTAGAAGTGACAATCGAGGTGTCATCTAACTAGATTTTAAAATGACGATCGGAAATTTTTCAAACAAATGCGGATATACTACATTTAGCATCGTGTGCCAATACTTTTGTCCACCCATAAAATGTTCGATAAATACATTTTTGTTATTGTTTCGTGAATCAATGTATTTATATTATTGCTTCTACTATGTAATAAAATTAGAATAGATAATAAATGAATATATCAAAAATTTTTTCCTTCAAATCAATTTGTTTAGTAGTTATAAGCACTTGTACCACCACAACCATGCTGTGCCAATACTTTTATCCGGCACTGTATATATTTTCTAATAATTAAACTGGTTATGTCTCGATTCATTTATCTTGATTATGTATAGATTGGATGGGGGAAATATTTATTGGTATAAAATAATGTGGAGTGGCGAAGGGCGAAGGACTCCATCAAATAATAAACAGCGGTATCGGCTTTGACGAGGTGAATGTCTGTAGAATGATTGAGGGAGGAAGCGTGTGTATAGAATGAAATAGATCTGGCTTTAAATAGGGATGCAAGGGTAGTCATCTATATTAAAGTCGTTTCTTTCTCATCATAAGCATGCACCTTCTTTGCCTTCGTACGTATCAGATCTTTTAACAATGTCACTGACACAAAAATGCCTGATTTTGAATGACTTAGGGATGATGCAGGAAAAGTCGGGGTTGGAGTGAGCAATAGAGCGGTACGGATGAATAAGGGATCAAAAGGGAAAGTTAACTGGTTTGTATTTTATTTAATGTACAGAGATAAACACCTATAAATGACTAAACAGTTACCTAACAGAATATTCAAAGTCAATATTCTCGGCAACAAAGCTTGAAACGAAAAAATTTTATTCTTTATTTTCGATTTGTTTCTTCGTGTAGAATCACCCTCTCTTTGGTTCTACCACCGATGCTGATTTATTGATGGTTTATTCATCTAACAAGGTCAGATGTATGTAAGGTTAGATTGTACGAAATATATTACGAGAAGAATTAATAGCATGAGATATTTCGAGGTTATCCGCGAGCAATAAAAATATGCAATATATAAAACATTCGGAAATATCATTAATAAATAATAGAAATAACCGAAGACCCAGGTGTGAACCATGAGAAAAGGCAGTTTAATCCAAAGGCACTAGTGCTGGGAATATAATCTCCCTAGAGTTGACAGTGGAGGCGACACAAGCGCCTCTAGCGTTCTTTTTATGTATTTCCTTTTCTGGCTTTCCGTTCTACCTTACGATATAACCGTTCTACAGCCAAGTGCCATATTTTATTTCTTCCGCGTGTAATCCTCTTTTCCCATGAGAATCCTGAGCACAACATCTAGAAAAAGAACGGTTAAATTTAACAATTTTGAATCTACCTGTGATGTAACTGGATTACCAATTACAGAAATGAATCATAAATTATACAATACGATATAATAATTTTTATTAAATTTGACTTTATTCTCGTTTTATTACACATTATGCAACTGAATAAATTTTTCCATATTTATTGGCAAAAACCATTCGAACGTCTCGGTTTGGTCATTCGAACCGAGTATCAGTCGAGTCATTTTATTCGAGCATTTGAACACCATTAGCTGAAAAACGACATCATGTTAGGATGGTAAATAGGACTGTTAATCGACTCGGTTCGAATAATCTGAATCGAAACTCGGTCAAGCTAAGCAGTTCGAAAGAACCAAAAAATCGTATTAAAAAATTATATAACACACTACCTAAAAATTTGCTAGATGTTTTATACAATTAAAAGGATGCCTGACGAAATATTAATTAACGTGTGATTAAGTATTTTCGTACAAGTGCCATTTTTTATTACTGTCCTATACTTTTGTCCAACCTAATTTGCTTATGTTAACGTTTCCTCTCGTAACATTTGCGTTGCGTTTCCTTTTAACTCGAAATTTTGCACACGCGTTCTGGAGATGGTTTATATTGAAAAGATAAGTTTAAATATTAAATTTAAATATCGAATAAGGGACAATAATTATATTAAAAATAACTACACACGAGATATCGAAATAAAATAATTCTATTCGTTCATTTCTCACCCAACACATGCTTTTCTTCTTTTATTTCGGCATAACAAGTATCAGCGAGATAATTAAAATATAAGAAAAGCTTCGAATTACTGTTCCATTACATCACAAAAATCTTCTACTGCAAAGGGTTAAAAGCAGACCCCTACAAATTTTGGAGCTTTCCTGGGATTTGCGATTTCCTACAAAGTGCCGTAAATGTACATTTTCGTTTTTCAAATATATGGAGTACGAAAATATAGACAGTGTCATATTTTTGTCCAGCACTGAATGTACATACGTGATCCTTCGCTAATATTCGTGGATGGTTGGGTTTGCGATGCAAAAATATCAAGGGAGGGTCTATTTCAAGAATTGCTGGCTATTATCTCTGATCTCATTTACCATTTTGTAGGAGATTAAAATAAACACAGTCTTTCTTGTTAAATAATGTGGTAAGATCGGGTTAATAAATCAAAAGGACCTTTTTGATTCTGATTATACTTTATATACGTTTCTATGTCCGCAATTGTTTGATGAAATGCAATCTTCAACATCAGAACACTTCACTGAATACATCGCTAATTTCATAAAAAATTGGAAATTGAAATATTTTTTCGAGTTACTTGTTTGTATAATACAACTGAATTTATAACACAAGTATTCAGTAATAGTTCTATCGCCAATTTCTTGTACCACTTTATGGTTTGAATAAAAGTAAAAATTTATGTAAAGCGACAAAATATAATAAACGCACTTACTTGATTGCAGAGCGCACAGAATAAGACTAAGAAATCAGAGTATCTGCATAGCAACCGAAGCACATCTGTTTGAAATAATTGAAAATCGCAAAAATTGTCTGCGGCGTCTCGAGGGTCACCGGTGACCCCACTACGAAAAATGCATGAAACACGATAATACAATTCACCTTATCTGTTGTAAATATTATTTCGACGTATAATAAAAAATTATATTATTATATTATTGCATCGCATAATAAAAAATTCACGTTGGCACCATGGGCAAACCACACAAAATGCGTGCAGCAGTCAACGTGTTAATGGTATAAAATATACAGAGGCTCGAGGTCTTTTATAATGCGTGCACACGGTGGAATGTCAAAAAGTGTGTCCCGTCGAATCCTTTGGCAAGGTTTTTATAGGTTCTATGACAACCTATTGCGTCACTCAACCCAGCTTGGGGAATTGATAAGCTGGACGGTTCCTCGAAGCAAAGGTAGACCTCTATGCAGGGTGACGCCATCCAAATAAAGATTCCTTTCACGATAATTATTGTATTTCGTTCTCGGTTAGTGAACGAATGCCCCAAAAATGTGTCTCTCACAATCTTGTAGGGAAGCCTCGTCTTTAAGTGCGGGTAGCCTTCTGAGTCGAATTTCTATCCTGACGCCTGATGGCGTCTAAACATCGTCATCTGTCCACAATTCTTGAATCTCGAGGTGGTGTTTCTATAAATCGACTAAAGAGTTTTCTCCCGCCAAAAGACGAACAATGGAAAAAGACAGGAGACAGTATCGATGATACTTGTCCAAAATATCATTAGCATAGTATTGATGAGTAGACCGGTTGACAGCTCGATTGATGAGTGTTTGGAACGGTGCGATAGTGGATCGATGCGTTGGAGAGGATGTTTAGACTAGATTATCAGTACCGCGAGAAGAATGAATGAGTTCCTAGAATGCACGTGGAATGTTTGCATTTTTAGAAGCGTGCAGTATGTGTGTGATATGTGCATGGGTATAGTAAGGGGTGCCAAGGGATTAGTACAGTGCGTTCGAGAAAAGAAGGCACAGCGTGTTTACATCCTCACGGCTGATCAACTCCGCTGGCACTCCCATGATCACAGGCAATGATCTCTATTGGCCAAAGGTGGTGACGAATATCATCGTTCTCGACCAATAGTGGTCACTGTCTGTAATCAAGGGAGTATCAGCAGTGAGGATGTAAACACATTCATGGAGGTCAGTCAGTGATGGTTTGGAGTTGTATATCTGTTGCTGGAATGGGTAGTTTAGCATTTATCGAAGGCAATACAAATTTATTTTTTTTTCTTTTATTGACTTCACGAGTTTTACAATCAATTCCTCAAATGGGAATTATAAGTAAAAATGATAGCTTTATGGGTGACATGAAAAGCAAATACGTAGATCGTTGCATCGGTTGATTACTTGCAGTATGTGTAGTACAATGATGGAGTCAGAGTTATTAGGAGAATCGACGCACCAGGTTCAGGGGAGTGAATCTTTTTAGTCTAAATGGAGATTTATTTGGATTTGACAACTTTCTAGCTAATTGATTTTTGTGACACGTTAACTGACTTATGTGGCGTTTGCTAAATTGGGTGATTTCGCATTTTACTAAAGGTATAGCCAAGTCTCGATGTATTACGTCGTTTGTAACGTACCATGGGGCGTTACATATGTTACGTAGCGTTTTAGATTGGAATCTCTGTATGATCTTGATATTGGAGTTGCTGGCCGTGCCCCATAGCTGTATACCATAAGTCCAGACAGGCTTGAGGATGATCTTGTATAATAGTAGCTTGCTTTCCATCTTTAGTTTAGAGCGATTACCGATCAGTTAATACAATTTTTTCATTTTAAGGCTCAGCTGCTTACATTTGGTTTGGATGTGTCTTTTCCATGTCATACTTCTGTCCAGGATCATTCCAAGAGATTTAGCCGAGTCGCTTTGGGGTAGTACAATGTTGTTCATCTTAACTGGAGGACATGTTTGCTTGCGTAGGGTGAAGGTCACATGTTTAGATTTCTTTTCGTTTACTCGTATGTTCCAATTTTTAAACCAGTATGATAAATTGTCCAGATGCTCTTGAAGAACTTTGGTTGCTTCCAGGGGATCATTGTGTGAGGCCATGACTGACGTGTCATCTGCAAACGTGGCTGTTGTGACATTTGGAGTGGTTGGTATATCTGAAGTGTAGATGAGATATAGTATCGGTCCTAGAACGCTTCCCTGTGGCACACCTGAGTGGATTTTATAGGCTGGAGTGATTACATCCTGGAATTTAATTTTATATTTCCTATCGGCTAGGTACGATTGTAGAACCGTAAAGTATGAATGTGGGAGTAGTTTTTTTAATTTATAGCGGAGGCCAACGTGCCAAACTTTGTCAAAGGCTTGCTTGATGTCCAGGAAGACTGCGGAACAGTATCTTTTTTTCTCTAGGTCTAACCTTATGTAGTCCACCAGTCTATGGACATGTTGTTTAGTTGAATGGTATCTTCTAAATCCGAATTGGTGTTCGGAAATAATATCCAAGTCTATCAATATCGGTTCGAGACGATTAAGAAATAATTTTTCAAATAATTTTGAAAGGATTGGTAAAGGACTAATGGGACGATATGATGCTATTTCATGTTCTGGTTTTCCAGGTTTGTTCACTACGATAACATGGGACACTTTCCACTGGGTGGGAAAGTGACCCAGACGTAGTATTGCATTAAAGGTTGACGTCAATAACGAAATGCATTTCTTCGGAAGTTCCTTGACCATCTTGCCGATTATTCGGTCGTGATCCGGAGCTTTTTTAGGGTTTATGTTGGCTATCGTTAGTTGAACCTCCCGATGAGTGAACGGTGAGATAGGAGGAGACAATTGGTAAGGTGCCTGTAAATATTTTTCTAGTTCAACTGCGAATTCCTGAGAGCTTGAAGAGAAAGGTTTGAAAACTTGGATAAAATATGAACCAAAAGTTTCTGCTTTTTTGCGAGTTCTTGATAAAAGGGATTCTCTTTTGCCCACAAAAGATTACTTACACTTCTTTTCTCGAACGCACAGTAAAGAAGAGTACCAGAAGGGGAGTATCAGAGAGAAGAAAGTATCAAGAGAGTGTCAAATATGGGCAACTTTCACCGCTATCCATTGTCTTCCGACGGAAGAAAGCCCTTTGTTAGAGTTCTGGGAAGACATTGCCCAGGTCCAAGGACAACGGTCACAGATGGGGATGTTTAGACGCCAAGCTCGGAAATCTGGACCAGAGTTCAACGGAAGAGGCTACCCACGCGTGAAGACGAGGCCACGGAGAGGAAACACGCCCTATAAGACTACAGCGGATGCATTTTTGACGCATTCGCCTACGAGGATAGTGTCACGTGAAAGGAGTTTTGAGTTTAGACAACTCCCGATGACGATAAAGTGTAGAAATGTTTAAGGGTTCGTACCTATTGTACCTTAGTATCAATAGGTCTTTACCAATAGCGCGGTTGTAAGGTACCGTAGTGACATGTACAACTCGCGAGTAGAGGTTATACGAAACTCCGTTTGGTTTGGTGGTATGCTTGAGACTGCTTTATTTTCTAATTTGGTCGGTTTTTATATATGAGTGTTTTGGGGGGTGGTTCCAGGGAGTGGGAAAGGGATATTTACGATTATTGGTGATAAGTGGTTTTCGTGATACTTCTTAAGTGTGGCGTGGGAAACGGAGGTAGGGTGTTCGAGATTAGGTTTAAAATAGGATAATCGAAATGGGATGTTTAGGAAGAGGGTTGGTTCTATGATAAGATGTCTAGCGGCGTGGGAAATCGGAACGCAGCGTGTGTGAAGAGGGTTAAATTTTAGGATAAGGAATCTATTTTTGGGTATGGCGCCAGATAACTATGCAGGAAGTTGATAGTTTGGGAGGTAAAGGATGAGGGTGAAATCAGAGGGGTTTATCACAATAGAACGGAATAAAACAGTTACCTAGCAGCAAAACGACTACTTATTAAAATCCCCTGCACAAGGGTCAATGAATCGCCCTTAAGACGATAGGCATAAGGACCCAAATTATTTAACACTACATTGCCGGAGCGAATCAATTTGACTCATTTACGATTTTATTGCTATACGTATAGAAAAATTTAAATAATTTTGTTTAAAACATATGTTAGTTTTTCATAGAATTATAAAATGTGTTTCTAACTAATTCCTTCCTCTCTCCGCTCCTTAGTTCCAAAAATCCATATATGCTATATCTATTTTGACGGATGTGAGTCAAATTGACTCATTCAATATTTCTAAAGTTGGTCGTTTTGCACAAGCATAACTTATTTCTTGTGCATACAAATTTTTTGTGAACAATCTGATGCGAGAGTTTTCATCTTCAAACTTGTCAATTTGCTAGTTTATGGTCCCTTAGCCCACCGAGGTCCAAGGGTACCACGCGTGCGGACTTACGTTGAGACAGGCCCCTTGTTAGGCGAATCCCAAGCACCGTCACCCAACCCTGTCGAATTAGGGTCGTATTGCCTCGCAAAAATCTGCGGAAAATGTATTTTGAAAACAGGATATATATGTAAAAATTGTTTTGTATGAAGTTTCTTTAAAACGAAATTTTATATTTTTTTTAATAACTTCAATTTTGATGTTTCAGTCAAATTGACTCGTTTCAGGAAAAATAGGTATATATCCAACCTCCGGCAATCTAGTGTTAAACATCCACCCCTAAATGAGACCTAAACGCCTCTTCATTAAAGTCTTCTACACAAAAGAGAGTCCTGTAAGTGAGAGTTGCTAGTTGTGTAGTGAGCTGTATTGTAATTAAAACAATAAATATTACTAAGTTAAAGAAAAGCTCTATTCCTGCGACACCCATTCCTAGATTAATGAGAGTAAAATTTGGTTATATTACTAGAATCGTAGATAATGCAGAGAGGTATCAGTTTCAGGAATTGATGAAGATAACTCTACGAATATTACCGAAGGACAGATTAATGAACATTAGCGACGTCCTATTTCCAGAGGTTTGAAACATTAAAAATATTTGAATACATAATTCACTTAATTCGAGTAGAATGCATTGTGATTCATTGTAAATCGATTATGAAGCAGTTCCTTTTTTATCCATTTAAATCATTCAAACTTTAATGACTCTAATGGCGACATATCCTTGGTCGAATATCTCGCAAATTATAAAATCATGGCATAAATGGAGAATGTATTTTTAATGACAAATTTAACTATATATATAGATCTGAAAAAATCCATCCATTTCAACGATAAATTAAATAACTTAGTTTCGTAGTTAATTTCTTCAGCTAAACGTTTACCTACTTCCTCCTATATTTGCGTATGGGACGTATGTACCCGAATACGAAATACGAATAAATCAAAATTTGTCTGTTTGCAGCAACAAAGATGCGAGTAAATTTGAAACTTTTTCGTATTTTAAGATAAACAAGATATTTTAACACATTGAGCACCGGTCCCGTGAAAACGCGGGTTTCTGAGTCTGTCGCTTGAGCGCCGGCTCCGCCATAATGCGGGTTTGCAAGTTTGTCACTTGACTCTCGCCCTCACGATGATGAGGATTTTCTTTTGCTTGCATGGATGTCTTACACGTCAATTTGCATTCACTTGTCACGTTTACGACAATCTGCATTTGTTATACTCCGAAAATAAAACGTATACGATGGTTCAGAAACAATCAAAGCAAGAATCACTCTCAAGCAGTGTATTCCGTAGTTAGTACCTCTTTCGTAGGTTGACGCTTTTTGTTGAACAATATAATAAGTCTTATAATTCTGTAACTTTTTATCCATATAATATGAGTGAAATTTTTAACGAGTATATTGCTGATTATCTATCAGATTATTCGATACATTCAGAAGATTCTGACATACAAGTCGAGGACAGTGATAGTGATTTGGGTCCAAGGAGAATATCAAGAGCTGTTCCATTACAATATTCGAGTAATTTCGATGATTCTAGTAATAGCGAAATGTCCACAAAATGACGAATATGCAATCAAAATATAGTATTTCAAGAAAATGTATAAATTTTAAATATTTTCTTTAGCTACTCATTGTTCGGAAACAAGCAAATGAGGGCGGCACTCAGGCTTTAAATGTCTCATATGGCGCCAGTGCTCAATGTGTTAACGTATTTATCTTTATTATAAATTTTAGATATTTTTACATGAGTTCATACAAGAGAAAGTGTGAGCTTCAGATGCTATTTTCAATTTCTTAACTTAATATATGAAGGTAACATATGAAGCTGTTCATATGCTAGATTTAAAATATACAAATTTTTGTCTCGTTGGACAATAAAAAGGGCAAAATTAATTATAGAAAAGCTTTGGAATTTGGAGTGTCGAAAAATTAGAACAAAAGCTACGAAAGTAATGAAACTGATCAAGTTGCATATAGTATTAACTGTTTGCACTCGACGATATTTTCGTTACAGAGAAATAGTAATTCGAAGACTTTCTGTCATGGAGTCGACGATATTTTTAAAATGGTAGGTGAGAAATCATATGCAAATTAAGACGTAGAATTATTTTACCTCGATATTCCACGCGTCGTTGGACAATTTTAAATTTGAGATCTTAATTAACAATGATCTCTAGAATTTGATTAAATGGTGACTGAGAGTCGTCATTAGATAAAATTTCGAAGATCGATGTTCATTAATATGTCAAATGTAAGCTAATGTAACGGTGTGCAAGGTATCGAAATCGAATAATTCTACGTATTAATTATTATACGATTTCGTATTTACTATTTAAAAAAATATCGTCAGCTTTATAGCAGAAAATTTTTGAACTCTAACTCTTGTTTAACCAGAAAATCGTCGAGTGCAAAGGGTTAAAGTGCAATAACTTTGTACACCTATCTACTTTTCATTCAATTCTCCAATATACTCAAAAATGTTTCTCCATCCTAAAATTCATTTCTGTCATTGAGTCTGATGCAAACATACATTTATTGGCAAAAATAAAGCAATTATTTGCGAATAATTATATTTTCTTTATCTTTTCGGATGTATTAAAATTAAAAATAAAACGAGAAGTATGAAATTTGTTCCTAATTTTAATTTATCTATCTTAAAAGATAGAAGATATACGCAAATTTGCGAATCGCAATTTTTGTTGGTAAGCATAAATCAAAATCTATATAATAATAATAATAATGAAGACTTGTACGAAGTCATATATGAAAATAAAATGTATACCACATCTATTTTCACATATCCCGCGGGTAACAGTTTTTCGCCATAATCAAAAATTTATTATCGCAAAACACGAGCATCCTAATAAAAATATTGAATTTATTTAAGCAATTTGCGTTGTCGAGTTCGTTAAATTTATTCCACGGGTTGATTACCGCAATTAAATATTTATTTGCAAGCGTATTTTAAATATTTATATCTCTTGCACAATTATTTAACATGTATAGTTATTTCATATAACAAAATGTGCATTATAATTGGTTTTGCTTGAACTTATGGTTACATTAACCGTTTTATGACACACAACATATATGCAAAAATATATATAAACGTATACGTTTTTGTAACTGTTTATTACCAAATTAAAATTACCAATTGTATGTCTTTTATGGCGTAAAATTTTATTTCGATGTCGTGCATAATGTCATAATTAATTATATTAACAAGGAAATAATTAATCGCCGATTTTGATCAAATTTTGCACAACTGCAGAGTAGCTAAAAATATTCCACCCATATTTCTCTTACCTGTCATCGTTCAAGGGGTGAAAATCGATTTCATAGGGGGCTGGTAAAACATATTTGGTCAAATATCTCGAAAACTATTGAAGCGAGGTCAGTGGTGTAAATCGATAAATTTCTTATTTTTCAGTGATAAATTTGTCAACGTAAATGGATTTACAAAAAAGTCAGTTGTTTAAACGACGCATTAAGACAATGTAATTTAATTTCTTCGTATAAATGTTTACGTATTTTCTTCTGTAGTTATACCATGTAGAATATATACACTTGAATATAAAATACGGATAAATTGAAATTTTGATTTCCGAAAGAAGAAAATGTTTAGAAATTTGAAAATTATTCGCATTTTGAACTGAACAGTATTCTTGAATGAATGAAATCAAACATATTATATCTTTTTATGACATTTTAAAATGATTATCTTAACTTTTGATCTGAACTGCTTAAATGATAGATTTCAAATATATAAATATCTAAAAAAAGAATGTATACTCATGGAAATACCATTAAGAGGTGGTTCACGATATAAATATTAATTATAAGTATTTGGTAGTACTGAAAAGACTTGTTTTCTATCCAATTCCGTAGTTTCAGTTTAGTGAAACGTTTCGTACTAATTTTATACGTTGAATTAAAAGTTGGTCGTTATAGCTTTTACAATAATCGTATTTTTTAAAGAAATAGCGAAAGCATAAAAGCTTTCTACACCATGAACATTTCAGAGAAACTACAGCATTACACCCACTGCCAGGGCAAACTATTTTCTGTAAATCCGTAAAACGATAATCTGCAGGATTTGAAAATTCTTGAAGTGGAGACAGAAAATAGCATTTTACCTTCGTTACATCTTCGTGGAATAATAAAAAGTACAGCTGTAGTTTTGGAAATTATTAGATATTATTAGATAATATTACTCATTCTACTCGTATAAAACCGAAAAAAAGAAAGGTGTACTCGTGTATAATAATTATTGGTAAACAATCTCGTTCAAAGAAAATATAGGGGGCAGGATAGTTTGAAATTTCGAAAAATCGATTTCTTTTCTAGTCTTAACTCTTTGCAGCACAGGATTTCAGACAATAAAATAGACCCATGTTGTATATATAAGGGGGGAGAGAGAGAGAGACAGAGAGAGAGAGAGAACTCGACTCTAATCATTCTAACTCTCGGTGGCTGCTTTACTAAATTCTTCTCGATACAGTACACGTCGCTCTCCTCTCGCATAGGACTCTCCGGCTCGCTCCTCAAACTGTCCTATTAAAGGTTTTTTTTTTTTTTTTTTTTTTATTGACTTCACGAGATTTACAATCAATTCCTCAAATGGGAATTATAAGTAAAAATGATAGCTTTATGGGTGACATGAAAAACAAATACGTAGATCGTTGCATCGGTTGATTACTTGTAGTATGTGTAGTACAATGATGGAGTCAGAGTTATTAGGAGAATCGACGTACCAGGTTCAGGGGAGCGAATCTTTTTAGTCTAAATGGAGATTTATTTGGATTTGACAACTTTCTAGCTAATTGATTTTTGTGACACGTTAACTGACTTATGTGGCGTTTGCTAAATTGGGTGATTTCGCATTTTACTAAAGGTATAGCCAAGTCTCGATGTATTACGTCGTTTGTAACGTACCATGGGGCGTTACATATGTTACGTAGCGTTTTAGATTGGAATCTCTGTACGATCTTGATATTGGAGTTGCTGGCCGTGCCCCATAGCTGTATACCATAAGTCCAGACAGGCTTGAGGATGATCTTGTATAATAGTAGCTTGTTTTCCATCTTTAGTTTAGAGCGATTACCGATCAGCCAATACAGTTTTTTCATTTTAAGCCTCAGCTGCTTACATTTGGTTTGGATGTGTCTTTTCCATGTCATTCTTCTGTCCAGGATCATTCCAAGATATTTAGCCGAGTCGCTTTGGGGTATTACAATGTTGTTCATCTTAACTGGAGGACATGTTTGCTTGCGTAGGGTGAAGGTCACATGTTTATGTAGATGAGATATAGTATCGGTCCTAGAACGCTTCCCTGGGGCACACCTGAGTGGATTTTATAGGCTGGAGTGATTACATCCTGGAATTTAATTTTATATTTCCTATCGGCTAGGTACGATTGTAGAACCGTAAAGTATGAATGTGGGAGTAGTTTTTTTAATTTATTGCGGAGGCCAACGTGCCAAACTTTGTCAAAGGCTTGCTTGACGTCCAGGAAGACTGCGGAACAGTATCTTTTTTTCTCTAGGTCTAACTTTATGTAGTCCACCAGTCTATGGACTTGTATAGTTGAGTGGTGGTACCGTAAAGGCGGGCTTCTTTTGTTCATTCACGCAAAGATCAAGCGGATCGCCGCGTAGAACAGGCGAATTGCCGTTGTAATGAGTAGATAAGGATTGCCACACCTTAACGTCAGGTGATGACAACGATGTATATGAGATCGGTTTCGACTCGAGTGTTTGGCGCAGAAAAGACAAGTGATGGCGACGGGTCCTTTTGTGGGGATGCTGTGAAATGATTGAGAGAGAAAGCGTGTGTGTGGAATGAGTCGATCTAGCTTTAAATTGGGATGCAAGGGCGCGAGGCATATAGATGGTGTGTAGTCGAGACGTAGTGAATAGAGGATCGTGTGTTTGAAAGTTGGAATTGAGAGAAATTTAGTGTAATATTTTAATTAAATAAACCTGTTTTATTATAAAAAAAAAGAAATTCTTTTATAAATTTTTTTTCGCGTAACAGCCGCTTTGATTTGAGACTCCGGTTATCATTCCTACGTGCTCCTCACTCACACTGTCTTATTGGTAACCGGAGCTCGCATAATCTTGCCCACTCCTACAGATATAAATTTTTTTAAATGAAACAAAGTTGGTATACAACTAATTTTTATAGAAATTAACTTTAACTATTTTTCACATAAAACCAGGAGATAAGTTTTGTATGTCTACTGATTGGTTGGGGTGAAATGTAAGTCATGGGTGTGTCTTCCTATTGGTTGTGAATAATATTAGTGGTGTGTGATAGCTTCAACGTCTTTCTGTGGTGATGAATGCTTAACTAATTTGAGTCCTTATGCCTATTGTCTTGAGGGTGATTTATTGACCCTTGTTAAGGTTCATCCAAGTGGTGACCATGTGATAACGAGTATATACGAAGCAAGGGACGCTGGCAACAACGGCATAAACAGTCCTCCACTTAACTTGGGACGTTCAGTCCTGGGGCCGCAACAAG
>NW_016909491.1:1234012-1247272 GCF_001483705.2 Eufriesea mexicana | reverse complement strand
ACTGAAAAAAAGTATTCAATTCAGTTAGAGAAAATTCCACTCTACATTGATGTATAGAACAAAATCTAATCAAAAAGCCCAATTTCGAAGATAGATGTCAAAAATGTCTATTACGCGTACGATTTCACGGCTACTGACATATTCGGCATTATTCTTCGAAAACGCACACTCATAAAACTGAAAAAAAATATTCAATATCATTAAAGAAAAATACACTCTACACTGATATATAGCACAAACCTAATCAAGAAGACTAATTTCGGAAATAGAAAAGAAAATGCACTATTACGCAGCACGATTTCACAGCCACTAACACATTCGGCGCTATTGTTCGAAAACGCACTCTCGAAACCGAAAAAAAATATCCAATCCCGTTACAGAAAATTCCACTATACACTAATATATAAAACAGCCCTAATCAAAAAGCCTAATTTCGGAAATAGAAGCCAAAAAAGGAAATTGCGCAGCACGATCTGAGAGCCACTGACACATTTGGCACTATTTTAGAAAAACGCACAAACGAAACCGAAAAAAAATATCCAATCCCGTTAAGGAATAAATCTTTCTACGCGATTCAGTGGAAAAATCCGATTCAAAAAGCCTAATTCAAAAGATATAAGCCAAAAAAGTAAATTGCGCAGCACGATCTGAGCGCCACTGACACATTCGGCACTATTTCAGAAAAACGCACACACGAAACCGAAAAAAAATATCCAACCCCGTTAAGTAATAAATCACTCTACGCGAATCAGTGGAAAAATCCGATTCAAACAGCCTAATTCAAAAGATAGAAGCCAAAAAAGTAAATTGCGCAGCACGATCTGAGAGCCACTGATACTTTCGGCACCATTTCTCGAAAACGCACGCACAAAACCGAAAAAAAATATCCAATCCCGTTAAGGAATAAATCACTCTACGCGAATCAGTGGAAAAATCCGATTCAAAAAGCCTAATTCAAAAGATAGAAGCCAAAAAATAAATTGCGCAGCACGATCTGAGAGCCACTGACAATTTCGGCACTATTTCTCGAAAACGCATGCTTGAAACCGAAAAAAAATATCCAATCCCCTTAAGAAAAAAATCACACTACGCGAATATGTGAAAAAATCCGGTTCAAAAAGCCTAATTCAAAAGATAGAAGCCAAAAAAGTAAATTGCGCAGCACGATCTGAGAGCCACTCACACATTCCTCACTATTTTAGAAAGACGCACACACGAAACCGAAAAAAAATATCCAATCCCGTTAAGGAATAAATCACTCTACGCGAATCAGTGGAAAAATCCGATTCAAAAAGCATAATTCGAAAGATAGAAGCCAAAAAAGTAAATTGCGTCGCACGGTCTGAGAGCCACTGACACTTTCGGCACTATTTCTCGAAAACGCACGCTCGGAACCGAAAAAAAAATATCCGATTCCGTTAATGGAAAAATTACTCTACGCTGTTATGCCGAAAAGATCTAACCGAGAAGCCTAATTTCAGAAATACAGGTGAATAAAGTATACTGTGTAGAGCGATTTCACAGGCACCTGCCTTTCTGTTACTTTGGTACATATATGCACCTTCAATTGTAATATAATTGTCCTACTGGTTTGAGAGCAGCCTATTCTATGCAGTAGTTATGAAATATTCTAAACTAAAATTAAAATTTAGAATGTAAAAGAGATAATACATAACTATGTTGCAATGGAATGTCAAAATCTAGAATCTTCTATAGCCGATAATAACGGACAATGCGGTAGTATCTTAGGATACGGCACTCACACCACTTTATTTTCCACGTGTATCGTTATACGATTTACACTATGTAACATAACTTTTTTTCACATGTAGTATATTACCACCGTAGAAATGTTCACAGTTAGTAATCCTGAACTTTATAAAGTAATTAAGACGTCAATCAGCGATATCACTACTTCACGAAACGTTCTGAGATTTAATGTTTTATTTTGATGCGGGAGAATATTGCACGATGTTACTGTTATGCCCGCTTGCCGCCAACTGGAAGTTGGCTGCAGCCGGATGTGCTAGGTATTTTTGTAGCGGGAAAATGTTGCATCTTTGAAATAGCTATGTGATAAAGTATCGATGTAAAATATCAAACGATGCCTCTTATATTTAATAACGTCAATGATGCAAATATAGATATATTTCTGTTGCGAAAAATTCCAAATTTCTATAATTAATTTATGAACTGAAATTATTAGCTATTCCATTATACTAATGGAAAGACAAACCATTACTATCTTCGGCAATGGTTCAAGTACTCTATGCAATAATCACCAATAATTAATTAAATAACAATGAATTCATATCCAAACTTATATTAGAAGGCTCGCTGAGGCTGTGCCTTCACGATGCAATTACAAAAGTTGAATTAATTATAGACGAACATTAAGTCACAAATGAAAGCGAGTGATTTTGCTCTTGGTAAAAAGAAAATGAAACTACGATAGTTATATATTTATGTACCTTTTATTCACTTTGGAAGTTTCACATATACACGTTAATTATTAACAACATAATTCTTCGTTTCTTTTTTCATATCTATCAATTTCTTTTTTATCCTTTCCATCATTACTTGGAAAATATAAATCAATGAAAAATTCTACCTTCCATAACATAGTAATAATGTAAACAATAAACTAACTCTTTCTTTTTATTTATAACTTCTAATTCTTCTTAAGTTTTTACTTCATCATCACTTTCCCAATCGCTATTACAGACTTTTTTCCTTTTTTTATTTGGAGGTCCAGGTGGTTCAACAGCTGGTTGTGAGCTTTATTTTGGATCAGTAATTGGTCATGATCTGATTTGCCCATACCACTAAACTTTTTATTTAATATCACAGATTCTTCATCATCTTCCTCTGCTTCTTTACCAAATGATAACAGATTCAAATTTCTGTAACAAAGAATACTCTGTAAATTGCAAAGAATAATATTCTCAGAGCTAAATTCTGCAAACATATATCATTTTTACTTTATTCTGGTTGTTTTAGTTTTTGAACTGTTCTTTACTTCTTCACTTTCCTGTACTATTATTCTTGGTATAATATCAGAAAATGGATTGTTCAATATTATAGTTTTTATAAATCTTGGAGGATAAAGTGGTCTATCATTCTACAAAACAGAGGAAATATTATATTTATATCAAGAATTGATATATTTTCTTGTAAACATTAAATTTACCTCATCTACAGATGCTTCTTCAAGTTCAAGAATGTTATATATTGTTTCTCCAGTAACTTTACCAAAGATTCTATGTTTATTCTGTAATTCTGGTGTAGAACCAAGAGTAAAGAAGAATTGGGATTCATTGTCATCTCTGCCACGGCAATTGAACCTCGTCGACGAAAATGTAATCTTGTATGAAATTCGTCCTAAAACACATATATCCAATAATTATTTTTGAATAAGAAAGGAATTCCTTTTGTTTCTAAATATAGTCTCACTTTAAATGGTTCTTCATATATGCTTTTACCACCTTCCCCTGTACCTGTGAGATCATTTCCTCTTCTCACTGCTTTCATTCAAACCTCTCTCTTTTCTTTATGTACCTCAGCTCTACCATTCTGAAATATAACACATTACTGCTGGTCAACAACATTTCTCTATGTAATAGCTTACATTTAATTTTCTACATTTATCATTTACCAACATTCAGACTCTATATGCAATTTATCTTTACCTTTTCTAATTATTACCAAGTGTTCATTCTCCATCTCTCCAATGATCCTCATATTTGCAAGTCAATGCCACACATGTTTCTCTCCTGATACATATGCTGCCTCTTTTCTGTTTCTTTATTCTGCATCACGCGTTTCCTCTTCTCACTTCTTTTATTCCAACCTAACACATTAGCGATGATTATTAACTTTGACCACTGGTATTAATATTCATTTAGATCAGGAATACAACATACCTTTCAATCTCACTGTATTCTCCATATCTTGTTGTCATAACAGGCCATCACCTAAATTAATTGTAATTCTTTTTGCTGCCAAAACCATCTCCATTTTCTGAATTTTTATTTGACCATCAAAGATTTCTATCTTGTATGTCATATGGTTAACCGACCTGGAATGCAATAGACATATCATACTTTACATATTTATATTGCTGCTTCAATTTTTTCTCGCTATAAAGTATAATTCTTGGCATCTACGTTGATGATATTTCATGAGTCCAATATTTTTCTATTGTTGCACGTGCCTGTTTATTTCCACAGAATATTGTCTTTTCTAACTTACACTATTTAATTATAACTAAAGGTTAGGTTAAGACAAATACTTACATTCTTTTCGTGATGAAGGCACACCTGCATGAACACAACAATGCTTCCGGCGTTTGTTTGTAATTTTTTCTCATTTCCCATGCACTCTCCTGTTCACTTGGAGAAAAATTAACAAATTGCTCAATTTCTGTGTTTAATTTATGAAATTTTATAATTGCGTTGTAAAGGCGTACCTTTGCATATTTGTCGCCTGCCAGGCAAAAAATGAATGCTGATTGTCTAATTAAAACCGCTGTTTCGGCTGAATTTATTAAAGAATGTAGGAAACTATATGATTTTATTTATTAAAATAAATTAAAATATATTAGGTGCACGTAACCAGAGTTAATAAACTATTTGAGAAACTATTCCAAAATCATAGATGGCGCTGATCGCAGGCGGTAAAATTTGTATTCGAACTGGATACTAGATATCAATTAGACAGTAGAAAATTAATAAATTGCCAAGTTTTTGTAATCAATTCATGAAAATTTATAGCTGCACAGCAAAGTTGGAATTATAGGCAATATTCTTATAGGATGTTTAATTTAATAATTAATACTTACATGAGCGATAGGTTTCGTATTTCCTGTAGTAAACAAGAATGCTGTAGAAAAAATAAATTATTTTATTAAGAAATTTTATTTACAATTTTTTCATTGACGAAAAATGAACACAATTAAAACTAGATTAAAAAACTACCAGCTATGGGACGAGAATCGAATCACGGTCCATTACCACGGGAATATTAATCTATCGTTTTTAGGCCATGACTGCACTTGTATAATGATGGAAATAAATCTGTAATTACAAAAGTAATGAAACTTTAATCGTAAATATTTCAAAAACTATTGAGTAGCTGCCGCTATAATGATATATTTTCTAAAACTGCATGACGATATCTACAAACCTGCAAAGTTTCAACTAAATCGGTGACCCGCAGGACTTGCACTCTCCTTGTGAACTTTGTTATATGATAAAACTTTCGGTTATTGAAAAATCATATCGGCTTAAAAAAAGATGAAAATTTGAAAGGCGATACCTAACGATAAATTAGATAATAAAAAAATCTATTTTTTTTTTTAATTAATGTGTTTACATTTAACACATTGCACCCTGGTCTCGTGATACCGTGATTCTGTTGTTATTATTGTAGGATGGTGAAAACAAGTTTTATTGTCTTCAGTGTACAGGAATTAAATATTTATATGTTCCTTCTTTAAATGAAGGAATATCGAGTCTGCGCGAGCGGTTTGAGACACCGAAAACGGACAGAACAATATAAACAGAATAATACGAACACTAAACTCGGAAAACTAATTTAACACAAGAAAAGAACACTAAAATAATGTAACTATACACACGGAAATACGCTATAATTCAACTCTCTCCAAACCGAACGACTCACGTCCGTGAGGCTGATATGATTCAGCCCATTAGCGATTGCTCCCATAAAAAGCACGTCACTTTCCGCATTCGCTATTCGCTCCCGGCCACGATTACGATTTCGTCGACCTGCATTTCACCTCCCGGTAAAGACCGCGCAGCTTAGTCTTGCTACCAAAAATAGCCTTTCATAATGGTAACGGTTTCGATTTGCTTCTAAAAAAATGTCACGCATAGGTCACTGACCGGTTTATAATTTGTTTTTCTAAAATAAAATATCGCGAATCGGCGTTGGCCGATTCACGATTTCTTTCCCGAAATAGTAACCTACTAATACATATGCTTGTAGGCACTTGTTACCGTTCCTTTTCTATTTAGCCTTAATTTTAGCATTTAGTAGAAATATAATACATTTTTTTGAAATATATACTATACACTATTTTGTGAAAAGGTGAATAGTATTTGAACCGTTCACAAGCTGAAGCGATTAACTCCATTTTTTGAATTTTTTAAAATTTTGATGTCAAATCATTTGATTGTTGTTTAACTTTCTATACTTAAAATAATTTTCTATATTTTACTCTTTGGAGTTAATCGATTTGGCAAATGAGAGGCTCATTTAATGTACTTTCTTTTAATTATTTATCTCCTGCTGACAGCTAAAATTTGACCGTCATACAATGTGTTAATAGAGTAAAAATAAAAACTATTATTTCTCTATATAATGTATATTTTTTGTAGAACAAGATAAATATTAAAATGAATAAAATATAACGAAAAGAAAATTAAATTTTGAATTGCATAATAAGTAAAGTCTTATCTAATAAATTCGTCGATATGATAAGATTAAAAATAAAAATCAATATTAATTATATCTAAAATGCATGTTATGTAATCCAATACCAATTAAGTTTAACTTAACTTTAAACGTTTGTGTCTCATGCTATCACGCAGACTATGTAGAAATTCTAACTTCATACACTCGTATAATGCACTTGCAAATACATATATGCGTAAGTTATTACGCGACAACGCGTTTTACAACTGCACTTCACAAAATAAATTAACATTGAACTTACAATCAGATCTATTGGCACTCTATACATCTCTTTTCTTTGCACAATACTATAGAGACATACACTTTCAAGAAAAGGAAACATTACAATTTATAAGCGGTTACACTCAGTGTTGACAAACAGCACTATTATTATTTTTATTGTTAACGCATGTACATTAATTTTTGAATCAATTCGTTATGAAATTTTAGAAAGAAATATGTACATAACACGCAAAAATGATACAATATTTTAATTTTTTTATATGTTTTTTTAATTGTAATTAATATTGTATTAAGATGAATATAAATGAAAGATAAAATATGATACATTTGCTTCCTACAGAAAGAACAATATAAAAAACATTCCGAATATTTTTATAAGCAGCGTTAACAATAACAATAAATATTTAATTATAACAATTCACTATTAAATTAACAGTATAGAAATTCTATAGAAAATATAAACAACTTGCATATTTTATTATAGAAAGATTGTCTGAGGAAACTTTGAGTGATATTTGCTCATATTAACAAACAATGCCATTATCTTATACTTTAAAGGCAACACTGAGGATAGATGAGTTTGATAAAGAAAAGTGTACCTTATAACTACGTGTAACAATAAATGGAATTCATATGCGCAAAATATTTTGAATTAATTTGATAACCTAATACTCATTCAGAACAATTCTTTTAATACATTAAAAAATCATTTTTATAAAGTAGCTCTATCAAAAAAAATTGATACCATATTCTTTGGCTTTTATTTCTACTTATAAAGCTCTGATTGCCTTCACTCATCAATACAAAATAATAATTTATTTTTTTGAATATTACCCTTTTAAAAAATATAACTTTTACATACCTAAATATACTAAACAATAAAATACAAAGATAAAGCAATAAAGATTCTAAATAGCTTTGAATTCAATTGTCGTTTATAAAATAATTTTTATTTGTTATATTTTTTCCCTAAATCTAGAATCTGTTTGTGCATACTCGCCAAAAATGGTTTTCTTTTATTATATTCAGCAGCACACACATTCAACCAAATTTTCATACTATCGCCTAGACCAGTGGTTCTCAATGTATAGTACATGTATCATTAGTGGTACATTGAATATTTTCAGTACATGGGCTAAACCAATTTCTAACAATTTGTATATTATATATAGTGTGTTATGCTACAATTAATATACACTACTTACAGAGTGGTACATGACTCAATCACATATTAATTAGATGGTACATGAAAAAGGTTGAGAATCACTAGCCTAGACATACAATTATTACACAATACACTCGATTTGCGCAATTTATCACGTTTACCTTAAAACTATTAATTAGAAACTAACACTACACAGTTCAATAATTTAAGGAATTGTTAAATGTTTGCAGAGCCATAACAGGAGGTAGGACGAAACATGTTAATTGTATCTTCAATACGAATCAATTATCAAATAGACATTATATACTGATTATTATAAACAGTAGATTATTTATATATTTTATTATCTCTTTTATTTGTGAATTAAAATTTGATATCCTATTAATCATTAATTCTTCAAGTCAAATAACAACTAAATGTAATAAAAGTTGAGCCTAAATTTTTGCCTGCAGAATAAGTACCCAAACAAAATTAAAATTAATTCTAAATTACTAACACTATGTTATAAAAAAAAAAAAAAAAAGAATGAAAATAAAGAAAAAAAGAATAAATTTATATTTCTTTTTTTTATTAAATCTATTCTTAAGCAAGCGTTAAGTTTCAAGCCAAAGATTAATAAAACTAATAATATTCACGAAAATAATTTCATTTAGAATCTTAAATTATCATAATAGACCTATTCTGCTTAAAGAAGTAAGAAAAGCTGATTTCTTACAGAAATTTTTTGAAATACATAAACTTATTCTTATAAAAAAAAGACCTTTGAACGCAAATTGTGAGAATAGAAACAAAATTTTTTATTTTCATACTGGCAAAAGATTATTGTATCAATGTATATCTTATTAATTGAATTAATTTGGACCACTGATGTAATAGAGTTGATGCGTATTTCTTATGATTGAGTATTAGTTGTAACAATATTGGTCAAAATACACAAACAAAAGCGATTACAAAGTGGCTATGTAACATTTAAAAACTTGTCATCGTACATGCGACTGCAACCTCCTCGTTATTATTTTTGTTGTTGTTATTATAACTTGATATTATTTACATATTTCTCGTGTAAATATCATCAAGCAAAGCACACAAATTTTTTATTAACATAGCTGAAATTATTTTTAAATCATAACCATTCAAACAATTCGTAAACTATTTGTCTATTCAGCCATTGAAACCACATATAAGTGGTAGATGAAATAGATGATACAGTTAACAGCAACAGTAGCAGGTTACTGAATTAATATAACTAGTAATCTGAAAATTAACTAGTATTCAGACCAGTCAGATTCTTCTGAGTTTGAAAATAGGGAAATTATATCATCATCTATATTATGTAGCAAACGATTCTCTCTTTCTTCAATAAAGTCCCAGAAAATAACTTGCTGTAAGAAATTTAAAAATTTTTTGTACATTTTTTCCTACATTGATATAATGATTAGTAATTCAGAAGTTGTATATCAAAATAAACCGATAAAACCAATTACAATGAAATGTTGAACTTACACGAAAAATATCGGCATCCATATCATCAAAACGTCGTTGACGAACAGGAGGACCAACATCTGTTTTAGTACCATCAGGAAATGCATGTAGATAAAAACACTTGTTGCCAAATGGACATTTACCACATCCTTTATTAAAGTACTTACAATGTTTGGTGCTATAAATAAACAATATGATTTAACTAAACATTATAACAACACATGTTTTATCCTACCTTAATGCACATTTGTAATCCATTATCAATTTCTCTTTCTCTTCTTTAGTATCTACCCAGTACATACTTGGACATACAAAATCAGAGGTAGCACGGCATTCTGGACAAGCTCTTATAATTTTAATGTCAAACTGTTTAGCTTGTCTCCACTTTCTAATGCAACTTAAACAAAAGCAATGATTACAATTTGGTAAAATACCGAATCTTTGTTGTCCAGATGCCTTTTCCATTATAACTTCAAAGCAAACACCACAAGATTTTTCTCTACTACGCTGAATAGCAAATGAAAGCTCCATGTCTACTTCATGCTGTTTGACACATGCCTGAAACATAAATATTAATAATGAAGTGTAATTTTATATAATTTGATCATTCTATTTAAGTAATGTAACACAATTATGTTACATTGTATATACTTATATAATTACATTTGTGTGTTTCTTTCGAAGTTCTTCATTGTATGGATGAAGTGCAGCACGATTGCACAACTCACAAATATTTCCATGTAGATATGTACAATTACGCTTCTTACAAATTCCAATTGCTTCTGCATATGGACATAAAGGTTCTACAGATGGATTAGATGCTTGACCAGATGGATTTACAGCTTGAGCATAAGATATTGACATTGTAGATGTTCCTGAGGTTGTAGAAGCTTTATTTTTGGATGATGATCCAGCCATATCTGAAGGTATAAATTCTGGTGCCTTTACCCACTCTTCAGCAATATGAGTATTTTCTTTACTGGAAATATATAAATATATTGTAGCACATTATATTTCTTATTAACCTAACTGTCATAGGTGTATGTGTATGTGTGCATATGTACATGCATATGTGTATATCTCATATTTCTATATATAATATTGCAATACATTATGTAATATTCAACTGGTAATATGACTTAAATCTTGCTGAACTATAATGTCATCTGACGACAACATACACATTCTTTATTGTTGTTGAGATATTTGAAGTGTGTTGTCCAGGTGATGAACTTTCTACTGAATCTGCATTCACCAAGATATTATCAACAGTTTCAGTATTATGACGAAAATGGCACTGATTTCCAAATTTACAGATACCTTGTTTAAAAAAGCGACAAACAGTATTCAAAGATGGGATAGAAGAAGATATTATTTCATTATTTCCATCATTCCTAACTCCTTCAGTATGGTGGTATCTGCAATTATTTCCTTCGCGACACATACCATTTTTAAAATAACTAAAATAGAAAAGATAAAACATTAGATCAAATATCACAAAATATTATAAATTTTTATTTATTAATGAAAATATTACATTATTTTTGTATATATATATATATGTTTATACATATGTATAATAAATATCTCTTAGTATTATAAATAACAATGAATATAAATGTATATCATACTTATTTTACATACATATATAAAAAAATATATAGAAATATGCAAAAGCATTTTAACAAAATTTCAAGATTTAATTTTTTTATTATGTACATATAAAAGTAAATTAAATTGATACAATAATTTATAACCAATAACTTTGTACATGTACAAATATATAATAAAATTAGCAAATAGAAAAAATAAGAAGGAAACAAATGCAAATCCTAAAAAATATTGATACTTTTACAACCTAATTTGTTGATGTATTATTGAATATTCTTATATACATAGAGATACATTTTATTATTTAATTATTCACATGTTGTCATTAAAATACATTAGAAAATAATTGTGGAATAATTTCTTACCGGCAAACAACGTTCTGTGTCCAACTGTCGGCCATTTTCTAAAGCTTCCACTTTAACAATAATCGACAACGCGTCCTCAAAAGGATCGCGTATAATCTCTTTGACAGTGGCAATATGAAATATAAGAATTTTTCAAAACAAATATACGTTTTAGGTTGCACAGTATCGGATACTATATCACCAATTTTATTTAACAAATATTTCCTCACAAGTCCTTCAAAAATTGTAAAAAAACACTTCTTATACACTAATTTCTTTTCCTACTCCCTCCCACCCAATCTCTCTCACTCTTTACATGACCATATGATATATATATACATATATATATGTTTCGGTTCCTGCACGCTCTCTCTCTCTCTCTCTCTTTCTCTTTTGTTTTTACCTTTTTAATTTTGATTTAAATTTCCTTTTTTTATCAAAATTTTACTCTTCTACATATATATACTATCAGCTTTTATATATTAATGGACAAATATCTAAGATCTACTGTAACTCATTGACTTAACGCGTAAGAGTACATATATCACAACTAGACTAACAACAGGCAAATTCACATTTAACCATAATATACAAGTTAGAGCATGCGCTCGAAAGTTTCAAGTGTTCAAAAGTGATTTATGGGATTAATCAACTCATTACACATCAATTTTTAATATCATTAAAACAATATAAATTAAAATGTTATAAAATTATCGATTTGAAAAGTAAATGACATTTCTTATATATTTTTGTATTTTTATTGAAACAATAATTTTATATTCGTTTTACTATGTATTGTTTAATATTTTTATATTTGTTTTTGAATTCTGTCATATGGTTTAACAAATTATTAATTCATTATAGCAATTCAGTATTGGAAAAAATTCCTTATTTATTAAATATTTTGTAATATTTACATAATTAAAGTAAATTCCTTCAAGTATAATACTTGCAGTATAATATATGAATAATTATTAATATCTTGTTAACAAAATTTATTTTTTCATCTAGCATAGTCTTCATCGCAGAAACAAAAATGTTTTTAGTAAGTATATATGAAACAGATCGATATATAGCAAATTTTCAATGAATGTTACATTTATAATTCATTTTTGACTGTAAAATAGTGAAGAATGTAATTATATCTTAATTATATTACTTATGATATTAATACGTTTTACATTTTTCTTAAGATATTTCTTTGACATACTTATACATATAGAAGAACTAGGAAATAAAACAATGTAATAATGCAATTATGAGAACGCAGCTTTATTTAGTTTGGTCCAAATAAAATTTTAATCATATGTTGGTAGTGTACACGGGTTACCGCCACGGCTGTTGTGTTTCGACAATGAATACAGATTCATATTTTTAAGTATAAATTGAGACGAAGTGCTATTTAGCATTGAGATAAAAAGGTGATGCTTATTTTTTAATACCTAAAAATCTAAAAGTGTTACATGTTTTCAAATAGGATTTTAGTTGATATGAAATTTTAAATTGCATGTAATATCTCAGTTTGAAGTAACAAACTATGATCTTTATTTGTTTCTTTATTCGGAAAGTATTATCATTAATTGTTACGAAATATAAATATAATCTTTTTTATCTATTTTTATTTATGTTTTGCTTCTACTGTCAGGCTTGATTAAATCGCAAGTGTAAAATACAACATGGCGAAGTGAAGCTACTTTTTATAATAACCTCAATTTAATAAACAATTGTTTATTATACTTATAGAAAGAAATGTAATATCGATTATTTTTAAAAAATGTTTTATTATTTTTTCTTGTTATGTAGTATCTTTTTTTTTCATCTGATCAAACGTATTTTGTTATTTATGTTTATGACATTTCTCCTATTTATATTTATTTATATAATTTGAAATAAACTTATATTATTTATGTATTTATGTTAAATGAATAAGATATTTAA
>NW_016909491.1:1230806-1233832 GCF_001483705.2 Eufriesea mexicana | reverse complement strand
CTTTCTCTAAAAATTTATTTTATATTTTAAATATCATTTTATAAGAATATAATAAACTTTAAGTAATTAATTAATTTTGACACATAATAATAATTAGGTTTAATAAAATATGCCTTCATATATTTTTTATTCATGTAAAATTATTACTTTATATAGTTGGACATATAAATGAACATGGATCCTAATATTGATATGGAATTATCAACTAGTCAGAATCAAAAGGATTCATACATTGAGAATGAAAATAAAACTGAAGCTATAATTGAACAGAATAAAAACGATACTAATGCAGATGAAATACAAGGATCATTAACTACAAAAAAAGATAAAAAAGTTACTGATATAAGCGAAAATAATGAGAAAATAAATAAAGAAGATGAAAGATATAAAAAATTATCCAATGAAAATTTAGAAAGTACTGATTTATCAATTACTGAATCATGTCAAGAAATTATTTCTGAAGAAGGTAACTTACAAGTGAATAAATTAACTCTACAAAAAAATGACACAAATATTATGTTTACAGATTACAATGATGTTCTTCAACCATCGACTTTACATGAAAATACTACAAAAGATATGTCACAAGAAAATAATTCAGGAATATTATTAATGATATCTAATACTGCTAACAAATTATCAGATAGTGCAAATGTACTAGAATGTGCAGAATCTGAAAAACGTTTAGGGTACATGTCAGAGGAAACAGAAAATTTAGGAAGTGTCAGTGTAGATGATTCGTGTGATTTGAATTTAACAGAGAAAAAAAATGGTGACAATGTTTTGGAAGATTCTCAAACAAGTAAGCAATCTCAAATTAATGAGAAAAATAATTCTGATAACAAAAAAAGTGATTCAAAGGGAACATTGGAAGATTGTGATAGAGATGTAACAGAGAAAAACATTGTAGAACCAGAAAATACAGAATTTGTACAGTTTTCTCAAGAGAAACATGGAGATGCACAGATGGAAAATCAATCTATAGATGCTGAAGATCCTTTTGGTGGAGATAGTCTTATTACAGAAAATGTTGAGTCCATGGATACTGATGAAATTCATGAAACTAGCATAGGTTTTTCTAAATTGTGTAACCCAACTGATAATTTACAAGATATTGTAAATAATGAAGAAAACAGTTTTAGTATCAATAAAAAAAATGATAATGGAGGAAATAAAAACAATTCTATTGATATTTTACATTCTCAAAATGTAATAGAAAGTGCTGGTAAAGATAGTAATGAAAATTCAGTTCAAATGGAACACAATGAAAATTCAAATACAGAAAATGGAAGTTCAACTAAGAAATGTGATGATCAAACAAAGAAATCTGTCAGTGGGATAACACCAATGGATACTGAAGAAGATCAATCTAATGTTTTACCAGGACAAGATGATGAGTTATGTATTATTCCAGATAGCATGAAAGTAATAATTCCTGAGCAAACTGAAAAATCAAATTCTAGTGATAAAGAACCTTTACATGAAGATAGTAATGAACACATGGAAATTAAACAAACATGTGAAAATAGTGAATTAAATAATGATACGAATAAAAACTTGCAACAGGATTTAAAGGAACCAAATATTGTAAATGAATGCGTTGTAACACATACAAAAAATAGCAGAACGGAGAAAGATTTAACTAATAAAGTTACAGCTGCCACTACCGACATTATCAACATTGATGAAGAATCAAAGAATTCTGAAATTGAAGAAATCACAGCTAAAGAGATTTGTAAACAATGTAATGAAGAAAGGTCATGTAAAATTAAAGTAAAAATTGGTTTTGATATTTATAATGTGTGTTCAAAAACTTGTAAAGCATTATTTAAGATTGCTAATAATAGAGCTATGGATATACCCAGTGATGGAGTTAATTCTAAAAGAGAGAAACGTTGTGCAAACTGTTTATTAATTGTTGAACCTAATGATGAACGTAATCTTTCTTGGGAAACAATGGAGTTTTGTAATGAGGAATGTCTAGGCAAATTTCAAACAAAATATGGAAGTTATTGTAGAAATTGCAATGGTTCTGTTCAGGCAGTAAGTTTAGGGAAGTATTGTGTACGATTTGGTTATGATGTTAGACAGTTTTGTTGCTCCACATGTTTGGAAGAATTTAAAAAAGGTCTAAAAGTATGCAGCTATTGTCAAAAAGATATAAGTTCTAGTACAGAAGGTTTTCTTGCACCAGTTGGTGATAAAGGACAGTTTAAGGATTTCTGTACTCAAGATTGCATGGAAAAGTATTCAAAAATGAGTTCTGTTGAACCTCCAAACATGGAAAAAAAATGTTGCAGTGTTTGTCAAGAAGTAAGAAATCATTTCATTTCATACTTGCATGTTTCATATAAATTTGATAGAAACTTTCTAAATTAAAGTTATATTCTTTACAACAGGACAAAATTGTACATTGTGAGGTTCAAATAGATAGATCTGATCCAGTATCTATATGCAGTGAACCATGTTTTGCAGCATTTAAATTTGTAAAAAAGGTTGATCCTGATCAATGTTCCACTTGCAAAAAATTTTTTGAATTACCTAACAAAAAAAATTCTGTTGTGTTTTATGAAAATGAAGCTCATATGTTTTGTTCTAAAACTTGCTTAAATATATTTATTATTACGAATAGGAAAATTGTTCCTTGTAATTGGTGCAAAGTAAAAAAATATAATTTTGATATGATCAAAAAGGAACTAAAAACAGGTCAAGTGATGATGATGTGCAGTTTAAATTGCTTAACACTATATCAGGTATGAAGTTATCATAAAATCAATCAGTGTTAAATATAAAATTGATTTTATTTATATTCTTTAATTTTATGTAGGTTTCTATCAATGCAGTTTCAGCAAAACGTATAAATTGTGACTTTTGTAAAGAATTTTCCCAAGCTCAGTATCATTTAACGATGTCAGATGCAACGATACGGAATTTTTGTTCATATCACTGTGTAATGAATTTTCAAGCCCAGTATACTAAATCACCAATTACGATACCGACAGCTGATGACCCTGTGCCTACAGGAA
>NW_016909491.1:1208849-1230472 GCF_001483705.2 Eufriesea mexicana | reverse complement strand
AGGAATGCCTAAAAGGACGTTACCTCAAAGAAATGCAAATTCTAACAGTCAGAAGGTTAATGATATACAAAACAAAAAGAACATGCCTGTAATTTCTTCCGTGACAAGTTTAGCTACAATTGGAAATGGTCAGTCCAGTCCAACAACACAACAAAATAATGTAAATAACATGTTAGTACCTTCAGTTGCTATCAGCCAAAATCAGACACCACAAGTAATTTATAAGCAACATATTATAACAAGACCACCAAGTCCAGTTCAAATACACAATAAAACAACTCAGTGTAAACCTGTGATGCACACAAAAGGAGTTTCTGTACGTCCACATCCTTGTACAAAAGCTACACAAACAGATGGAATTCAACAAGCAGTTGTACCAATACCGGTTCCAATTTATGTTCCATTTCCAGTGCATATGTATACTATGCCTTTTCCAGTTCCATTACCTTTTCCATTACCAATTCCTGTTCCTATTTTTATACCTACAACAAGAAATAGTGCTAAAGGAATATTTAAAGAAATCAAAAGAATACAGGAGAAAATACCAGCAGATCCTTTTGAAGCTGAACTTCTTATGATGGCAGAAATGGTTGCTACAGAGAAAAAAGCAAATGAGACTGATTCAGATTCTGCAGATGACAGGTAATTTTATTATTAATAGCTATTATCAAATTTTTTCCTACTTTTTCCTCGTGTTTTTATAGAGATGAAGATACTGGCGATCGTGATCATGCACATAGTGGAGGATTCAGTCCAGAAGGTGTTGATTCCAGTAACACATTTGGTGATGATATGTTACAAATGGCTTTGAAAATGGCAACTGAAGAGTTAGATGAACCGGCTGTTGATTTAGAAGCTGCTTTAACTCCAAATACCATCACTGCTACACAAGCACCAACCCAACCTGATACGACAATGGAAAATGATGGTAATAAAAGAATATACACTATGCACAGAAAATAAATAATTAGGTATACTGAATAAATCATAATTAATTATTTACTCAACATATAGTTCAATCGGAACGGCACAGCATTGCTTCTCGGGGAAGAAAACGGATGGTACCATATAAACCGCGATCTACGCCAAATAAGCGAGGAAGGCGTGTATCTGGTACGAACGATATGCCTCTGATGCCACCCCCTGAACCTCAACCTCCACCTCAACCAAGAATAATAGAACCCATAGAAAAACCAGATGCTAATATGGCACTCAAATATACTTTCGGCGTAAATGCGTGGCGACAATGGGTAATTTAAATAGATTGTACTTTTTATTTGAAATTTAAGATTAAAGAATATAAATTTGTTTAAAATAGGTAGTTGCAAAAAATGCTGAATTAGAAAAACAAAGTACACCAATGAGAAAAATGAAATTATTTAAAACAGATCTTTTGCAACTCACAGCTGATGAATTAAATTATTCATTATGTCTTTTTGTGAAAGAAGTTAGAAAACCAAATGGAGCAGAGTATGCTCCTGACACAATATATTATCTCTGTCTAGGTAAATGAATCATTTGTCTTCATTAACTAAAAAAGGTGTTTAGTTATTTAAAATTTTTCTATGTTACAGGAATTCAACAGTATTTGTTTGAAAATAACAGAATAGACAATATTTTTACGGATTCGTATTATGAAAGATTTACAGATTGTTTAAATGAAGTTGCAAAAAAATTTTCGGTTCTTTATAACGATGCGCGTAAGATATTTTTTGTTTTTAAAATTGATGTAAGAAATTATGTTATCAATAAAATACCAATTTTTCGTAGAATACATTGTTACAAGAGTTGAAGAAGAACATTTATGGGAATGTAAACAGTTAGGTGCTCATTCTCCCCATGTTCTTTTAAGTACATTAATGTTTTTTAACACTAAACATTTTAATCTCGTAGTACGTATAAATTATTTTAATGCATTATATAAATAATAATATTTATATTAAAATGATCAAAATTTAATATTACTTAGACAGTAGAAGAGCATATGCAATTATCTTTTTCTCACATTATGAAACATTGGAAACGCAATCCTGCTGCACAACCTACTGCAGCTACAGGAAAGGTTCCAGGTACTAGAAATGTCCTCCTTCGTTTTTATCCACCACAATCAGCATTGGGTTAGTATCAAATAACTCTTATATTAAAAACATAACAAAATTGTAGGATTTTACATTTTTTTCAGAGGGCAATTCACGTAAAAAGAAAGTATATGAGCAACAAGAAAATGAAGAAAATCCATTAAGGTGTCCAGTCAAATTATATGAATTTTATTTGTCTAAATGGTATGTTTATTTATTTATTTATTTATTTATTTTTATCCTATGATACAAAAAGAATTTCAAGTATAAAATATAGTTAGAATTATTCTATTAAAATTTATATTGAACCATGGTACTACTATTTTAGCCCAGAAAGTGTCAAAACTCGGAATGATGTATTCTATTTGCTACCAGAAAGAAGTTGTGTACCGGACAGTCCAGTATGGTATTCAACATCTCCACTGGCTAAGGAACATCTCATAAAAATGTTATATCGTATTAAAATGGTTAAAGAAATTAATGTGGCGTTATTAACTAGCTAATTTTACATTTGCATATTTATCTTTTCCCAGTTAATTCGAATAACATGATATGCAAAACATAATTGTTCCCTTATACATCAGATAATAATGTTCAAAAAATGATGTGTAGTCATTGAAATTTTATAATTTCTATTGTATATTTTTCACTTCCTAATAAAACAAAAGAACATATTATTAATGAAATTTTTTAGAAATTTGAGTATGAAACATATCCAAACAAAGTTGCTATTATGATAAAAATGAGTAATACATATGTTTATAAATTATACATATATATCTATATTTTTACAAATAATTAGAAGCCATGTAAGAAAAATATGTATACCACATCACTTTTTAATATACAAGTAACTTGTAACATGTAACTGGAAAACAAATTTTTATTCATAATTTTAAAAGATTTTATGTGGTTTGTTTTGTCTTTGTAAGATATATTTGCGTTTTAATATATTTTTCTGTATTTCCAACTCATGAAGTTCTGTGTGTATATCTGAAAATATTTCAGCTTGTTCCTCCTCTGGAATAGTCTCCCTATCAAAGTAATAAAATTGTGTATTTAATTACATTTTTTTTCAAATAGTAAACATTTTTTATTGATAATTATATTAGTTTATGTTTCATAAATTTTACCTATAGGTTTTCATCAAATCATATTTCTCCCATGGTTTAGCAGCTGCATCTGATTTTCTTTGATGTTTTTTCTTGATAATTAAATCTTTAACTCCTTTTAAATCTTTACGTTCCCATCTCTGTGACCAAGGTGGTCGATTAAGAGGAATTTTAATTTCATTTAATATAGCACTCCCTGACACTTTTGTTTCTATTTCCATATCAAAAGGAAATGTACTATATTCTAATGGTGCATCTCTAAGATAAAGTAATTCATTATCTAATCTTTTTTCTAACCTATAAATAAAGGAAAATTTTAACATTTACATATAAATGTTATTTATTTTAAATTATAATTGCATTTAATGAATTTATATTTACCTCAAACAATCGATTTGCTGAATAGCAGGATCATATAAATTATAACATACTTCTATACCTTCTCCATTAACAACATTTCTTAAAAGAAATGAAGCTCTTAATCCAGCTCCCTCTCTTAATATACAAATACCAACAAATTTATTCACTTTTGCAGTTGCATGTGGTTCAGAATAAGTTACTGCTAATATTGAACCAACATAAAATTCAGGAATATTTAATATTGATCTTCTAGCCATCATATCTATGCGTTCTAGTTTTTCTCTCATTTTATTACGATATGATGGATTAGGATCTGGTAAAAATTCAGGGTAAATAAATCTATAATTTGCAAAAGATGAAGGCTTATTTAACTCATCATTATTATTAATTGGAATATTATTAGTTTTCCTTTGAGAGTTATTGTCATCATGTACTATTTCTTCTTTCATATGTGCCTTGATTGAAAGAGCTTTAAATTCATTACCTAAAAATAATAATATAATAATATTTAAATAAAGTAACTACACTATAAATTATTTACATAAATATTCATTGTTTTATTTGTTAATCATGAATATAATACATGAATGAATAAGAAACTTTGTATACAAACTTTTTATATAAAATAATATATATAAATGTACATACAATGAGAAACGTACCTAATACTTTTACAAAATTTAATTTTTTCCATGATTTATAAGATAAAATTCTCGAGGAAATAATCATTTTTCGACGCTAATTAATATTTGTTTACACTTGCTTATGAACTTCGTTAGGTTATTTCTTAGTTAATATGTTTCCCGGTAGGTAGTATTATTTTCCTATATAAAACTCAATATAGAATAAACGATATTTCAATGTACCTAGATCAATCGAGTCAAAGAATACATCAGATAGCACGTGGTATACTAAACGAAAGCGTTCCAGTTACATTATGAATTGTAACTATTTACTTGTTTATTTAGAGTATTTAAAAATGTTAAGATTTAAAATTATCTGACTTAAACTATAATAGTTTATATATATTTCTCTGCTAAATTATACTTATTTCAAAGTTGTAAGTTGTAACATTTGTATTTACATACTGTAAAATTTCACTTAATTCTACGATATTTTATTAGTATTAATTCATAAAAATTTAATATTTTAGATATGTATATTAATAAGATATTGGAAAATATTAAAAATTAAGTTTAATATGGATTAACAGATTGAATTAAAAAGATTTATTTATCTTTCATCAATAGTTTTGAAGGTAATTACAATTTTTTTATATTTTATTTTATATAGGTCGTAGTAGACAAATTAAGCTCGAAATTTATTTTTAGGTTCAATGATTTTTCACTGTTCCTTTTTTCAGCATTAAAAAGCAAGGAATTTTATATATATATATATGAAATTATATGCACTGGAGTCAATTTAAACAATGTAAAAAAGGAATGTAACAATGTAATTGGGTTTTTATCTAATTGAAGGATTATAATTTAATTTTTTAATTTAATGCTTTTTCAATATGATAGAATCTATAACATTAGAACTAAGACCTAGATTACAAATATGCAATGCCTTTATATATTTAAAGAAAAAAGTAAATTCAACAGGAGTTAAAATAAAGCTTTTGAAAGAAAGTATAGAAATAACTATAGAAAACAATACAGTAACATTTTTAACAAAATTTGTAAAATTGATCCCAAATTCATTATCAACATTAAATGTAACAAACAATTGGATTTGTTTTCGTGCACAAACAATATCGGATCCTATCCTTGGATCTTTTAAAACTCAAATAATTAGTAATTCTACATTTAATGCTAATTCTATAGATGATTATGTAAAAAGTATTGATTTATCCAATGTAGACAAATGTCATATAATGTGTACATGTTGTAAAAATATTCTCTCCAAAGACATGTATATTAAAAGAGTTTTATCTATACCAGATATGAATTATGATCCAAGTGAATGGTTTTGCTGTAAACATAATCATAATAGCATTATGCATGATTTAAATCCATTAGAATCTGATATTTTCTATGGATCATTTTTTTTTATCTTTCATATAAGTTTGTTTAATCATAATTTAAAACTAGATAAAGATACTATAATTTGTAATAGGTGTTTACAATATTTAGGAAAAGTTCATACAGATAGTTCATTTAAATTATGGAGTTGTGCTGTAGACTATAATTTATTAAATAGTACAAAGATAAGGAATGCTACAAATCCTTTTAATGACTTTTTACTTGCTATTAAAACTTCAATGACTGGTATATTTGGTGAAGAAATAGTTTTACAGTGTTTTGTAGGAAAAGAAACTCATTCTCTCATTTTGAAACCTATGGATTGGCATTTAAACTTAATGATTGAACCAAGGGAAATTCCATGTAATAATGTTGTAACCTTACAAAGAGTATCAGTTGTTAAAGTACTATATAAATATGAAACAAGTAAAAATATTTCTAATTTTGTAAACAGATCATATTGTGAAGTAAGTTTTTTGGTAATAAGAGCAGGTTTGGAACATTTATTAACATCAACAAAACGATTTCCACAGTTTCATAGATTAGTAGCTGATCATTATATTGGACATATATACTTAGAAAATTCTACGAATGATACTTGATCATATTTTTTGTACTTTAAAAACATTTTTAATTTATTTCTAAGTACAAATATAAGTTTTATAACAATTATTATTAAATGTGTTTGTATTGTTCTGATACATGAATAAAGTTTTATTTTATCAAAAATGTACATATTGAATCATATATTACATGTTATATCAAGTAGGAATATTTTACAATGCTGATTTATATACTGCTATTTATGTTAGTCAAATTTAAAACATTATAAATCACGATTTTATTTGCATTTATATAAATAATTAAGCATTGTAAGTTAAGAATTATAACATAATTAAACGAAATTAATCTGTTTAAAATATTTTAATACCTTGCATTTAATTTAAAAGCAATTAAAATGTGTAAAAAATCCTATACATAAACATCTATGAGAAATATTTATAAGTATTTATAGTATGTAAATGCTATATGTTCATATTTCATGAAATTTAAGAACAAACAATTATGTACATAAATGTAATGTACATCGTATATATTATTTTTACAATGACAAATACAATTATCTGTTTTTTACATTTATTAATTAACTCATTCTGAATACTATCTGGAAATGATTTTTAAAACTATCCAAAAGTAAACATTCAATGACAGTCATAATTGTTACAAAATAAAAAAATTTTAGTCTATGCTTTGCGCTAACGATACACGGAGAATATTTGCTATACTAATGAAACAGTTTAAACACATAAGAGAATACTAACGCATTTAGTTTATTATTATTTGATTAAATTTACTTTTTATTTGTGTTGTATTAGGCTAAACTGCATTGAAATTTTCGTTAACAGAAATTGTAAATTATCATCAATAATATTATTTTTATGGCTGTATATATTTTTTTTAACAATACATAAGCTTGTATGTCAATGTCGACATATAATACATAGCACAATACTGTGCGAATTTTTTTTTTTCTTTTAATTCAGTAATTATCAATAGTAATACATTATAAAAAATAATTTGCCTGCTATCAAATACATATATATCTTTCAATGAAATCTTAATATTGTATAGCACTTTAATATTTGCTATTGTACTTAATCAGGTTTATATATATAAAAGCAAAGGGAAACAAAATTTTCAAGAAAAGAATTTGTAATACCTTTCAGTTTTGTTCTTCTGTTTAGCACAGAGTTCATTAGGCTTAAAAGTAGTAAATATATTATGAATTATATATGTTAGGCCTTAAATTTCTAATATAGTGCAATGTCTAAAACTGCAGTAAATCATATTGCAGGTTTATGTTGTAACAACTTGACTGGAACAAGAATGTAGTCTGTCTACAAGAGGTTTTACATAAATCCAGCTACCATCTTTGGTTTCTTTGAACAACTATTAAAAGATAAGACTTTATATAATTATTTGATGTAAAGGAATAAAAGAATATGTAATTAAAAAAAAGAATATACCTTAGTTTGCCAATTAACATTATTTTCTTTTCTAATACGTGCTTCATCTCGTTGTTTTTGTTCAATTGCGCACTTAGCTGCTGTTGCTTTTTCCATATCGTTAATTCTTAATCCAACAGTTACATCCCGCCAAACTTTCCGCGATTCATGCTCTTCTTGTTCACAGATTGGTTTTACTAGTTTTCTTTGAGTATGAAGTTCTTTAACATCCGCAAATATTTCAGTCCTCTACAGAAATTAAGTTTATAAAATAAAATAAAGTAAGATAAAAAATCAATATATTTTATAAATATTTATCATACTTACTCCATCAGTCCATTTTGCTTCCATGGCACCACTCCATTCTCCGTTTATAATAACAAATGGTTTCTTATCTCCTGGTTGTGTAATTTGACATGTAATTCGATTACGTTTACCACCATAAAAAGGTTTTGTCAGAAATTCTATAGTAGCATGTAAACCAGTTTGTGTACAATGAATAGTTGCGGTTCCTCCTAATTCTATCCATGGTACAGTGAGAATAGATCTACCATAACCATTTGGAAATGTCAATACATATTCTTCTCCATGTTGTAATACATTTACCCAACCCTTTCCAACATTATGTACTCCTATACTCAATCCAAGAAATTTACTCTTTGTCCATACATGTGCTCCAAAGCTAATCTTTTTTGCATAATGTTCAGCATAAAATGCACTTACTATAATATAAGTGATAATATTTTAACTGAAAAAGTATTTTGAAAGAATTGTAATAAATAAAATGAAACTTACTGGGAGGATGATGAGAAACTTGTTCGGCAATAAATGAAAGCTGACTCTCTTTGCACCAAGGTACAGGACCTCCAACAACTAGCTTTGTATCATTTAAATTATCTACAGTCTCATTAGGAATATCCCAATAACATCTGAAAATTTCACCTAATATTGGATTGTAAGGTTTTTTTGCTACTCCTGATTTGCGACCTGCGTGAAAACTGCATAAATACCAACGTACTACTTGAACCATTCTATCTTTGGGTGTAGACATATCTGCTATGCTAAAATATACAATACTGTACTGTATTAAGAGTTTCAATAACATTGGCAAAAATTATTTAGTAGTTATTTATTCCATAGAATATACCTTACAAACTGATCCGGATGAGTAAAATAGTCTGCATACATTTCAAGAAGCGACCTGCGCTCTAAAATAAATGTAGGTAAGGCTACTTTTGTTAAATCCATACCAATTTTTACTTGAGACAAAAGATGAGCTACAACAGACCCATGAGATTCCATGGAGTCCACTAAAATGTAATATAAAGAGAATTTAATTTTATTTAAATAATTTATTAATATAATGATTATTTTATTAATATAATGATTACTAACTTTCTGTCTCACTTTCCTCTTCATAAAGGGCTGTAACATGTAACAAAATTTTACAATAATAATCCATAAACAATAAAATTTAGTAAATTTAATGGTAAAAAATAATTAAAAAAGTCGTTTTTGTTATAATTTATTTTAATATTTCTGTTTTAAGTCAATAATAATTGTAATATGTTTACCAATTTAAAACTTTAAACTCAAAGAATACAACCTATAATAACAGAAATACTTTCATAAATATGAAGATATTACTTATAAATTATATTTCACTATAATTTAAAGACTTACTGTTTAAATTTGCACTCAACATACTGCGTTTTTATAAAATATCAGCTAATATCCATTCCTAAATACGTTTATTATATGAATCGACTCAACGAATTACAACCGTTTTTTCTGCGAAATAAAATTTTTAAGGACAGCAAAACTATTAGAAGTTGAATAAATTCTTTTTTTTGTAATTGTGCCATATTATGGAACATTTAAACTTAATTTTAACTATAACTTTGATAATACGATAATTCATGTGTACAAATGTAGTGACAGGTAAGGTCGACTGATGCAAATCTGCATTATCGATAACGACGAACACAATTTATTGAAACACGTTGATGTTAATGTAATTCACTTCTTATTAAAATATAATTTATTATCTTACATTATATTTCGTTTAATACACGAATTTTATGGTATAGATATGTTTAGAAATAATTAACAACAATTAAAACATTTTCTAATGTTATCTTTACAATTTTTTTAAATTAGTTAAATTTTTATATTATTTTATTTAAATCTCTTTTTTAATTTTAAACTACAAAATTTTATTATAAGTAAATATATAATAGACAAATAAAGTAGAACTTACGTATCCTAAGAAAAAGAAATTGTATACGAAAATTTTATATTGAATAGTATGAAACATAGATTTTTAAATATTTAACATAGATTAGTACTTACCATCGTAATCAACGGATCCATCACCTTTCGTCGGAGGTAACGGAGATTGCTTCCGATTTTCATTCGATACATCCACATGTGATTGAGAACGTTCGCTATCTCGTCTTCTACTGAATCGTTTAATTATTACAACATATGACATATATTTCTTAAATTTTATATTAAAAATTCACGAACCCTGATAAATACTTACATAGCGATATGACTTTGTATTGCAGAAGGAGGTGATATTTCATCTGCTGCATCATAATAATCTTCGTCTTCGTCCGAAGATGAATAAGAAAATTGGGGTACAGGGAGATCTTTATCCACAACAGCTTTACGAATAAAAATCAGTAAAAATGCGCGTTTTAATGCATTTTTCTATTTGATTCATGGTTTTATTTTCAAAAACACTATAGCTTAATAACTGAACATTTATTTTTAATTTAGTATACATAAATAAGAAAAATAAATTACCATTTGGCAATGTAGATACTCTTAGTTCTACACATTCTGAACCTAATTCAATACCAGTTTGTACAGTTGCTTCTGGTTGTCTATCAGCAACTAAAATTTGTTATATTATGGGATCCTCATTATACATGTATTTCATATTCTTTTTAAATACATACCATGAAATAAGGAAGGTGAAACATGTATTGAATCAGTCGGTCCCCTATATATTCCATTTACAGGTATAGCTGTATTCTAACAATATTATATTTATTATGTAAAATACATGAAATTTAATTATAAAACTTATTAATATAATATTTTATAATTATAATAAATATTTACCTTTGCAATTTGTAATTGAATAAATATATAATAGACAAATAAAGTAGAACTTACGTATCCTAAGAAAAAGAAATTGTATACGAAAATTTTATATTGAATAGTATGAAACATAGATTTTTAAATATTTAACATAGATTAGTACTTACCATCGTAATCAACGGATCCATCACCTTTCGTCGGAGGTAACGGAGATTGCTTCCGATTTTCATTCGATACATCCACATGTGATTGAGAACGTTCGCTATCTCGTCTTCTACTGAATCGTTTAATTATTACAACATATGACATATATTTCTTAAATTTTATATTAAAAATTCACGAACCCTGATAAATACTTACATAGCGATATGACTTTGTATTGCAGAAGGAGGTGATATTTCATCTGCTGCATCATAATAATCTTCGTCTTCGTCCGAAGATGAATAAGAAAATTGGGGTACAGGGAGATCTTTATCCACAACAGCTTTACGAATAAAAATCAGTAAAAATGCGCGTTTTAATGCATTTTTCTATTTGATTCATGGTTTTATTTTCAAAAACACTATAGCTTAATAACTGAACATTTATTTTTAATTTAGTATACATAAATAAGAAAAATAAATTACCATTTGGCAATGTAGATACTCTTAGTTCTACACATTCTGAACCTAATTCAATACCAGTTTGTACAGTTGCTTCTGGTTGTCTATCAGCAACTAAAATTTGTTATATTATGGGATCCTCATTATACATGTATTTCATATTCTTTTTAAATACATACCATGAAATAAGGAAGGTGAAACATGTATTGAATCAGTCGGTCCCCTATATATTCCATTTACAGGTATAGCTGTATTCTAACAATATTATATTTATTATGTAAAATACATGAAATTTAATTATAAAACTTATTAATATAATATTTTATAATTATAATAAATATTTACCTTTGCAATTTGTAATTGAACAATTGTATGTTTAATAGAATTAAGCATTGCATTAGCTTGAGTCAAAATTTCCGCATATTTTTGTTGTACTTCTTCATTTTCTACAAGTCTTTGTTTTACTTCAATTACCTTTATTTCATCAATCAACATTTGAAGATAAGCATCTGCTTCAGCTACTTTACGATCAAGGTCTTGTTTTGGAGGAGATTTTTTAGGATCCCACCTCTAAAATATAAATTTTATTTAAGCATTAAAATAAATGTAATTTTTATTATCCATTATATATAAATAATTATACTGCATGTGAATGGCGTAATATAGTATCTTCTAAAGCATGAATCCAACGTTCTCGTTCTTCTGCATTTCTTGTTTGGAAATGAAATGTTTTTGGATCATCTTTGTATGATGAAGTGGTAATAGTAAATGTACTATCATCTTCATCATCAATACCTATAATAGCACCTCTTAAACGTACACAGCCTCTACGTGCCCCTCGCATCATTTTTTCTTTACTCTGCAATATAATTAAGATACAGAAATGACATTATATTCATGGCATAATATTAATAAGAATTTTAAAGTAAATATGATTAATGCTTTAATGTCATTTAAAAAGTTCTATTTGAAAATTACATATTATAATAAAAGTTTTATATAATACCAACTACTTACTGATAATTGAATTAATTTATACAACAATTGAGTATATCTGATATAACATGAAAATATTTACATTAATAATATAGCTTTTTAAATAGGATTCACATCTATCATGTAATGGTGATAATCATTTTGTTTAAACATAATTTTAATAATCAGGTTTATTTAGGAATCAGCTGACTATGATATGAGACATTTGAAGAAATATAAATAACACTTAATACACAATTGATAATTAAATCTAAAAATTTCTGACAAATACAAAAATTTAAATCAAATTGTAGTTTTGATCAGATAAATATTTTAAAAGCAAATTGGGTGTAATCTATTAACGAGATTGTGAACACTAAACGCAACAATTATAATATTCAAACATTCCTACCGTATAATATGACAAAAGACCGGCATTATCGTCTAAAACAAACCATCGATATTGCCAACCATTAACAACATTTGTCCATTTGCTAAGTGAACCCTCCATCGTCGACATTGTTATTTGTTGCTCACTGTTATTTGCGAGAGTATATATGTACATAAATACAGCATATAAATGTGTATATATAATGCATATACGTACGTGTATGTATATATTCTATACGAGCATATAGAAAGGTAACTCGATAAGAAAATTGATACAAGACGTATTTTCAAATATTCTCATCGTATTTAAATTAATTTGTACGGTACTTAAAACATATTTTTTAACATTATATATTTGATAAATTAAACGTTCTAAGTAATACAAATATTTATTTTTATCTAATGCATCTAATAAATTAAACAAATTTTTCTCTGATAAGAAATGATTCTACTGAGAAAAGTCTATCTATACCAATATGCTTATCTTTCTAGTTACTCCTTATAGTCTACGATTATAAAAGATTACATTACGATAATAATAAAATAATGAATACAGCATGTACTGTCGAACGTTGTATAAATGATTAGTAATAACGTTAACACAATGAAGAATTTTATATGTAAATGAACGACTAGTTAAATAATATCACTAAATAAACAATTTATTCTTGACCGGAGTAAATATTAAGGAGACATATATTTGATTTAGCCGCTTAAGAGAAAGCAAGTGAGTATTATCTGTTCTCAGTCAGCTGATTAATTGCTTTGCTTTAAGGGCTCTACATATTATGTTAGTGTGCAGTACGTAACGTTACTTATAATTGTTAGTAATACTAGGATTAGTTTTTCATGAATTCATGGTTCGTAAATATATAATTTTGTGATGTATACATTTTGGTTACTTGTAGTCCATAAATTTTCTTTATTAAGAGTAAAACATGAACTTAATATTTATTTGAAAATTTATACAACGATCGACTAAATAATTTAAAAAATTGCATTTTATGCTATGGTAGATTGATTAACATTGTACATATTTGATAGATGAGCCACAATATTATTTGTATTAATAAATAACAGGACATTAATTAAAGAAATACAGAAATAATTATAATAAAAAACGATATACATCCACAATATTAATTTAATATGTAAGACTACATTTATAATAAAATAATAAAGGTTCTTCATATATAAAAATATAAAGATGAATAAATTAAAAATTTTTAGTATATTTGTACAATAAATTTATCGAATTATTTATTTTTTTCATCACTATTTCTTAATTAATTTTTTTATTATGAATGTGATTTATGTATTTCTTCTTCATGTTAATGTGTAACCAGAGATAAATAATAATTTAATATTTTTATGTACAGCATAAATTAAATATGGAGAAAAAACATGGTTGTAGTATAATCGAAGATGAAGAATTAGAGGAATCAGAAAATATAATAATAAATGAAGTTGATGGATTACCAAATTTGCATCCCAATTATCAGCAATTAGGGCTAGAATTTGATGTAGGAAAGGATCGTTCTGATGCAAGTACAAGATCTATCGAAGATTTGGTACACGATGAAGATTTACCAACATCAGTTATTGTAACTAATGTAGATCCCAGGGTTTTTAAAAGTGATGAATTAAAGGTAATAAAAATTTATAATAAAATTCAATGTAATAACCTCAAATGTTTGTTTTATTTTTATAAATGTTTATTTTGCTTTTGTAGCATGAAATACAGGATCTTTTCAAACAGTTTGGAGAAGATGCAACATTTCAATATTTTAGATCATTTAGAAGAATGAGAGTAAATTATAATTCTCCAAATGCAGCAGCAAATGCCAGGTTAGAGTTGCATCAAACTCACTTTGGTGAGACCAATATCAATTGTTATTTTGCACAACCTGTTACTCCAATAGGTTTGTAAGCTAGTACTTTATGTTATAAAAATCATAACATATAAACATATAAAATCATAAACATAAATATATAAAATTATGTATTTTATAGACATAGAAGACCAACATCTTCAACCACCAGCACTAACTAAACAGTTCCTAATTTCACCACCTGCTTCACCACCTATTGGATGGGAACCTAGAGAGGAAAGTGAACCTTTAGTCAATCATGATTTATTGGCAGCTATAGCAAATTTATCTGCAGGTTCTGTCATTTGACTAGTTTATACTAGATTTCTTTGCATGCATATGTGTGTTCGCGCACGAGCGTATGCATAATGTATATATAGATATGTAACAAGTATATAAGTAATTTTGCAGGAGGTAGCCATGAATTGCATCCCGGAGGTTCAGGACAACCTGGTATAGTTGTACATGTTTGTGAAACAACAAATCCTATGAAAAATGTTCCACGTATTCAACATACACGTTGTCCAGAACATTCATAAACAGTGCTATTAGAAATGTTGTCCATCCTTTGACAATGAATTATTTATCCATCCAAGAAGCAATTAGAGGCATTACAAATAATGATATTCAACACTCAAAAATTTGTATTGCAATATTGCATAATTGATACTTTAATTTGTGATCACAAAGTCACAGGAAATAATCTGTAAATGTTTCTTGCTCAGATAAATATATGTAAGTATTTAAGAAGATAATAAATATATAATATAAATATATTTGAATATTTTATCACAAAGAATATGCTTCTCTTTTCAGATAAATAATATTTTATGCCGACAAAATACGTGATATAATGAAATAATTTTAAAAAAATCATCGAATATTTAATAACGTACAAATAAAACATTAGAGGAATCTACACAATGTTTCGGAATAACTTTACACCAATTCTTATCTTCTTTTAATTTAAAAACACAATTTAAAATATTAGAGGCTTATTTATCATAAAAAAAAGTAATAAACTAATATTAAAGTATCAAAGATAAAAGGTATTAAAATTAGCGATATTAGAGTTTTACTCAAAGTATCAATGTTACAAATACTTTTGAAGAAGGTACATAAAATTTATGATCTTAGAGGAAGGAATTAGAGTTGAATTCTTGGTCTAATAATTATGTCAAACTTTCAAGCAAGATTAACTTGAGAAATATAATTTGCTACAAAGTGGGTGTGTGTGTGATAAATTTAAGGACAGTTATAAACATTGATGTATATTTAATGTATATATATATATGGCGATTATAAGAATGTACCATGCAAACACATGAAAAATGGTGTCTATAACATTGTTTCTTTTTTCCATATTTTAATTAACTAGTATTAAAACTGAAAGATAAATAATTTTTTTCCTATTATAAAACAGTTAAAAATTTTTAGAATATATGTGATAAAATTATATAATAAAATTAAAATTAAAAATATTGTTGCAGTTCAGGAAAAATTTTTTGCAATAACAAATCTATGTATTATTCAAAATATATTAGTGCTATATATTGTTTTTTTTGTAACAGTAATATTTATGCATATGTGTATGTAAATGTATATAGTGTTCCCACTCATAAAATATATTTCATATCAATGTAAGATTTAATCTAACATAGAATTGTTGAAAATTTATGAAATATGTTATAGCAAATTAATTTTGTGTGAATAAACATGTTACGCAAAACTTGTTTTTCATGTCTGAATCTTATATAGACAAAATAAAAAACTATCTTTCAAGATTGGTTCAGTTATTTAGTCTATATCTTAGATTATTACTCCAGCTTAATTCTAGGAAGTGATATTTTATTTATGAAAATTTGTACATTTTGAAATAGTATTTCTAAGAAAAATGTAATAAGATGCATCGAAAAATATATAAAAAATTTTTTTTTAATTTCGAAATTGTCCACTTTTACATTTGTCAATCGCATATTGAAATAATATAAAAGCTTTATACACATAATTGTTATTAATAATGTTGAGTCGAGAGTTTATCATTTATGACACAGTTGTGTAAAATTTCTTCAATACAGGGATTATACATTATTTTATTATTATAATAAAAAGAAATAAAAATTTTATAATCTTAGATTTATATGCAATGGTATAGGCCATTTCTTATGTTCTCCCCTTGTATGAATTTTTGTTTACTTTAAATTCTTGCAATTGAAAATTATTAATTTTATTTGGATTAAAAGAACTATGATGTAGTTGACATAAAATAGAACGCAAAAACCGTTAAGTAAAAGATTTCTGTAATTTATGTACTTTTTACAAATTCAAACAAATTAGTGAAAAATAATCATATTTGGAAAATATGTACACTTGTAGTAAATAAACATATTTATGCGTTTACATTTAGACATGTATTAAAATGTATAATGTACATACTTCATACATACATATACGTACATGAACATGGTGATTCAAAATTAAATACATCTGTGACAGGTTTATAGGATTTATAAATATTTTAAACAATCTATTCTTTTTTAAAGTAGAATAAAATTATCAAATCATATAAGATATAAAACAGAAGATATAAAAAAACTACAGGTACATATATAATAAATCAAAAATTTTGAAAGTTGTACATTTTTTCCACAGATGTCTACACGTTAACTCTGCTTTTTTATAAAAAAAAAATTAATAAATTTTTCAATTTGAATTTTTTAAATATTGTAGTAGTTATTTGCTTAACAATATATATTTTTATGGTCAAAGACGATATTACATTTAATCATAATTTATAAACGATATGACTCTGTATGACAGTACTACCTTTTCATTTAAAAGATGTGTTCCTTGTAAACATGTTACAAACAACAATAATATCTTTCAATTATAGTGGGACTTTTGAGCATATTTTGGTAAACAAGAACTGAATTTTTATAAAAATATAATATTAATCATAAGAATTTGAACAATATTATACGTATTTATATTTCCGACCTATGACACGTACACAAAGGTGTTAATGTCATCGTCGTGTCTACGTATATATTTATGTTCAATAAGCCATTCAATTTGTTCTTTTATCATCTTTTTACTTGGCAAAAACATATTCTTTAATATATCAACTAATTCAGTTTGTAACTGAGCATTATTGATCTTCTTACGCATCTTTAAAATCTTGATGATTGCTTCCTATTAGAGAAAACATTATATATGTACATATATATGTATTATAATACTTATTTATTGAAGGTAGAGAATTATTTAAACAAAGAATGTACCTGAACCCTTAGTATTCTAAGTTGTACAATAGACTGGTTATCTTCTTCTTTACTCCGTTCAGTTGATAGTTGAAGTCTTCCTATTAAATTAATTTTACCCCTTTTTTGCAGTTTACTATTTTTCCTAAAAATTAAAGACACGAATTAATTACATATTTTAAGTAAATTAAATCGGTGTGTAATTTAAAAAAAAATATTACTAACACAATAGCAAATTCTTGATTCACCCAAAATCTTGTATCATTTGCAAAATCTTTGGGACTATGCGCATGTGGCTCAACTAGAAGAAGTTGACGTTTGAGTTTCGGAAAGGCACACAAAGACCATAAAGTTCGTCTCAATTCGGGATCAGGAAGTTCCGTAGCCAACCGTAAATTTTCATATGATATCTTTTCAAACGGCCGTTGATTCCAAGCAAATAAAACAGCCATTTGAAATGTTGTTACATCCACATCGAAGCGTCCCACTTGGTTAGAAAATGTTATCTGGAACACCATCCAAATTGGTTGCAAGGTGAAGCTGAAAATTAGATCCGAGATATTGAATTTTTTGAAAAGTTCTACTCTATACCCACGTTTACTGCATCAGAAAAATGTATGTTGTTCTGTTTAAATGAACATATATAGTTTGTAATGGAAGCTATATTAACACATTTTTTATTATTATGGATGAAGAATTTTCTTCAAATGATAATAATTCTTAAACAAACGTAAAAACATTTGTTTCTAATACTCTTTGACAAGACATTTTATTTCTTACCGTGCCATTCGACATATGGTGATACCACTGTAATTTCCTTCCACTATGCTTTTTTTTATAAAATTCTTCCACTTCGGGAATATAATCTTCTAACTGCAATGGTAAACTTACAGTAACACGTTCACTACCTCTAGCCCATGCACCAGCATTTAGTATCTGCAATAAATTATATTAATATGTAGTTTAGTATGCACTTAGTAACATATAAATCAAAGTATTGTTATAACACAATACCTTAATATTAATGCTATCTGCAATAGCAGCTCTACATTGTTCTTTAAATTGTTGATTGAGATCTTGTGATACTTTAATATCTTGAAACATTCGAGCTAGTTTATTAACATAATCAGCAGGCATTCCAACTTCACGGAGCCATTCTACCATATTTTCCTCTTTTTCAGAATCAGCAGATGTATCTAATATTAAGCGCCTTGTTAAATGGGCTTTATGGTAGCGCATAAATACATCTTTATTTTGCACATATTTTAACACTAATAACTGAAACGAGTAAAGTAAATGTAAGATAAAATAGTAACAAATATTATATCAAACATAAGAATCATATATAAATTAAAATACATACTACATCTTTTAGTTTGCTTTCAATTTCATCAGAAGTTAATTTTTTGCTGAGTGGCGTTTTTCTAAGTAACATATCACAGTAATTAGCTAGAAGTTCTGGACACTTTGATTCTGGCTGCCCATTATTATTGTTATTAGGTTTATTATACAAAATCGTTGTACCAATACCAGAACATTGACGTGCAGGTAATTCTAGTCTAAAAACCGTCGCATCATTTACGACAAGTTTGTAAGCTTTATCTCGAGCTGTTAGAAATCGAGGATCATCATCAAATGCTTCTTTAACGAGAATTGAAAAACGACGAAAAAGATCCAACAATCTTTCAACATATTTTTCAGAATCTTGAGTAATAACATCCACAGCTGCCATCATGTCAGCCAAGCCTGCACTTGCAATGTGTTCCTCTAAATTTCTTAACATTGGGCCAACTCCCTCAGGAACTCTATCCATTAGTTTTAACATTAACCTAAGTTCTATAAGTATAATTTATATCATACTATTATCATAGAAATACTACTACGATAATTATAATATAAATTATATTATACTCACTATCTGTTTGACGATGTTGAATCATTCTTGGACATTCTGCTAATATAGCTGGCTTGAAAGTTGCCACTAATACACGTACACAACAATCAGTTAAAAGTTGTACACTAGCACTATTTGGCTCTAAGTATTTTTGGGCACGAAGTTCTTCTTCTTGTAATTTTGCATCTGCATAACGCATATAATTTTCTACACCATGTAATGACAATTGTTCAGGTGCTTTGACCCAGTAAAAAGCTTCCGTTGCTTCTATATATGCTGCTTCAAAATTTTCTCTATAGATTTGAAGTTTATCCATTGTATTTGAACATAAATTTACTGTAATATAATTTAATATAATCTTAAATTTATATAGGTTGTATAACTGATATAATAAAGAAAATTTTGTTACCATAAGATTCTCTAACACCAATAACAAGTTGCGAATCAAATGCTTCTCCATTTCTTTCAGCACGAACAAGTCGCATAGCTGAATCTTGAAGTTTTTGTTTTATTTCTCCAAATATACTTTGATTCCAACTATCCAACATTAACTATAATAAAAACAAAATATTATAGAATTATACATTGAAAAACTTGGAAGAAAATCCTTACTTTTCTAACAATATCATCAGGTTGACTTTTTTTCTGAACACTGGATGGTGCTTTTCCAGTAAGAGATGTTTCTACCTGTCTAAATGGTGTTGGTAAATAATTACACTGTACAAAAAATTTTCTCCATTCAGTTATATATGCTTTTAACAGAGCTTGTTCCTCTTGATGTGCTAAGACTCTCTATAAAATACATAAAACAATAATTTTTTTGTTGTTAACAATATTTATTTATATATTTAAAAATTATGATTTATACCTGTTGAGCTTGTTTTATAAAATCCATTATGTCTTCTTTAAGTGCATCTAATAATTTAAGAGCACCTTTATCATTCCACACACATACTGCATGAACAGAAAAAAATAAATCTTGCCATTCTGCTTGAGTAACAGGTTCTTGTTTGAGTAATTTCAATATAGTTGGTCGCATACATGGCCATTTATCTTCAAACTTAAACTGACTTTTACCCTAAACACATAATTTATCAACAAATTAACTTGTATTTACATATTAAAGCCACATTATTAATTTTGATATTAATTTGACTATATTGTATTTTGTCTTCATAAATTTTTTAATTAAGTTTTATTTACAATTATAATATATAAGACAATATAAGAATTAGCAGATATAAAATAATACCATTTGCAAAAACAGTTTTATTAAGAAAAAAAGTATAATTATTGAATCAACAAAAAATTAGTATCTAATTGTTAAAAACTCTAACTATATCTAACTTAATTGTTAATAGATAATAATAATAATAATATTATGAAAATATTTTCAAATATTTTTAATATAGAACTTCATGGATATTCATGCACGGTAAATTTCAAAATGTTCTTTGACAATTGAAAACATTGTATAGGTTAACAAGATTTATATATTATTATTGAAAATGAAACAATATAACAAAACATCTTATACATATGAAAAATTTAAGAAATGTTTTTCAAACTTATTTTTCAACATAAATTGATTTTAAATATAATTTTGATTATTTAATGACAACTAACCATCAGCACCTTCACATGAAGTTTTGACATGTCCTATACCACAGTGCGTCTACGCCAATGAGTACAAACAGTATTGTGAAACGATTAATTATAAAAATTGGTTTGAACATTAATATATATCTTTGTAAGATTATTTTGACGGTAAAATGTATTTTATGTCTATTTCATATATATATTATATATATATATATATATAATATAATATATATGAAATAGACTAGAGAATAGAGATATATATAATATATATATAAAATATATACATATATATACAAACCGCATGCACAACACACACACACACACACACACACACACAC